>NC_090403.1:20864227-20919227 GCF_036365525.1 Heterodontus francisci
TAAGAAAATTTTAAAAAATCCAAAGTTACAAGAATGCAAGGAAAACACAAACATCAAAGCAGACAACAAACAAATAAAACACTGACGATGACAGAGGAAAGGTACACAAAGATACCATAACATGATAATTATATCATTTAGATCAAATCTATTTGACGACTGCACATGGTTGGGCATTCTGCTGCATCTCACAATCATTTGTTAAAAGCCAGCTAACAATTTACACTGGACTGTTTTGTTTCATCTTGTCCCTCCTTCTATTGTGTTCGACAATACAGTGGTTCATCAGTCTGACTGACAGCTGGCATAACATTTCTAAATTCTGTCAACAAGTTAGCATGAGATGTAAAAAGTTACAGCTACTATTTCTGCCTTTCTGCATATTTCACATCTCTTCACTTTTTGCTGGTACTATCTTTTTTATTTGAGTTTATTCCCCCATGGATTTCATTTTCTTTTGTCATTTAGATTTACTTCCTTTCTTGTATATGATCAAAACCAAGGAGTGGTGTTTGGAAACAGCTGAAAGGGATCAGAAAACGGCATTGCAATGAAATTTTTAGTTGCAAGGTGGGTGCATTTGCCTTAGTACCTGCCAAAGTCATAAAGCAGCTGGTGGTGTAAATTATAGCCTGGATCAGAGCTCAGCTTATGAAAAGTGAAATCATTTTCTCCAAAAGCACAAATAGATCTCTAAAGCAATGGTTTTCATTTGTGGTAGGATGGGGCTATGCAACTACTGGCATTCCCTCGGAACAAACTCCAGAGTTCCTCTGTACTTAATCCTGAAAATAATGTCAGCTACCTAAAGGAAAACATGCTAACATTGCAGTAAATATATATATATATTTTTTAACTGATAGACAGGTAAAAGCTTCCCAACTTTTCATTATAGTAAAATCCATTCTCCATTACTGGGCAGTAGCAGCATGCCACAACAACCTACTTGTGAGCTAAATGGATGAAAATAAAGCATACAGAAAAAAATTCACAACACAACTTGGCTGACCAGTTTAAATGGTAGCCACCAAACAATATTCTACAGATTCTATCAAAGAGGCACCTTATAAACTTAATTCCATATTTAAAAAGAAATAGTTACAAGAGAGGGTAGGGGATAAATACACTACATGGCATGAATACTGACCACTCAGTCCACAAAGGTTTAATCTGTGCTGAAAAAAATGTAGTTCAAAGATTATGATAACTTGGGCATGATAACAGAGACCGCTGGCTCCTGTGAACTGCCCACCTCCAGTAATGCAAGACAGAGGTGCATTCAACAAATTGCATTTATACAGAACCTTCCACATAATATTCCCCTGCCTTGGTGTCCATACACAGCACATGGCGGGGCAAGTTCATAAGGTGGCTAGAAAAGCATATTGGTTTCTTGGGTTATAAACCAATGGCATCGGACATAAAAGCAAGAGACCATGCTGGAACTTTATGACTCACTAGTCAGACCTCAGCTGGAGTATTTTGTGGGCAATACCTGCAGGCACCACACTTCAGGAAAGATGTAAAGATCTTAGAAAGGGTAACACGAGACCAAAATAGGGGTTTTCAAGATGATGAGAGGTTTTGATGGAGCAAAGAAAAATTATTTCTTCTGGCGAGTGAGTCAATAACTAGAGGTCATATATTCCAAAATCTTTGCCAAAATATCTAGAGGGGAGATGAAGACAATCTTTTACACTCAAAGTTGTTGGGATCTGTGATTGATAATTTCTTTGGTTAACAGAAGTCTAACAGATATGGGGTAAAGGTGGGTATATGGAGTTGGGTTGCAGATCAGTCTTGATCTCACTGAATGGTGGAACAGGCTTGAGGGGCTAAATGGCCTAGTCGTGTTCCTTTGGAACCCTCCACCTGAAAAGGTGGTGGAAACTGACTCCATAAATAATTTTAAGAGGGAGTTGGGTAGGTACTCAAAGATGAGGAACGTACAGCTCCACAGACAAAAAATGGAGATATGGAACAACTGCTCTTACAAAGAGCCAGTACAGACACGATGGGCTGAACGGCCTCCATCTGTGCTGTAATTTTCTATAATTCTATGACTTTCAGCTTGCAAAATTTCCACTTTCTTTTTCATTGGCAAAGCCCAACAGCTAAAAATTTGTTGGTACACTCTTGTGGGCACAGGAATCATGCCCATTCCTGTTGAGTCAAGCAGCACGCAAACCTGTTGCTGCCTCCTCGTCTGCATGACTGTAGCATTGGCCAAGCAGGATCTGTTCTGCTGGCTGAGCACCTCACCAAGGGGCTATGTAGCGTGCGCTGATATAACGTGTTGCAGCCAGATTGCTCCTCTTAAAGGCAGTCTGCTCCCTCTTAAAGGGGAGCTGCGCTCAAAGGAAGAGAGCCACTCCTGACTCCCTGTACAGATTTAGGCCTAACATCCAGATACTCCAACTCGCCCTCACACATTCCAATTATGCTAGCTTCACACCCAGTTCCTACTGCTTTCATATAGCTCCAACTATTCAGCTCTGGCAGGCACATCACCCAAACACAATGAAACTCAACCAATGACATTCATTGTCTCTCTTGCAGGACAAGGTGGCCCATAACCACCGAGAAAAGAGCAGAACCAATGGGGACAAGGATGCCTGCATCTCCTGAGCCCTACAAAGGAAAGGGTGTTACATATCATGGGGCCAGCTGCAACAGAGCCCATGGCATCTGGCATCACTGAGAACACTTAAGATGACAGCAGGCTCCTACAAATGTCACTTCTCAATTCCCATCTCCTCCTGCTATCTGGCACGATGTGTAAGCTGCTGATGGTGTCACCATGGACCTCTTGCATTCCACCTCATCTCCCTTCCCTTACTACAACCTTTCCCTTCAGAGTTTCAGCTTTCAGGCACCCAAGAACTGCTGCCTGCCCAGCCACAACAGCCCCAGAAGGAAAAGAGGGAGGGAGCAACACCACAGCACTGCTGAAGAGGCCACGTCATTTGATCTGACACTCGCAGCCATCAGCTCAGATACTGACTGTGTGAACTTTAGAAGCTAGTATAGAGTCAGAATCTGCATGTGGTAAGCCACAGAGCAGGAGTGGGCTGCAGCCAGGTCAGAGAGAAAGGACAGTTTGTGTGCCAGCTCACGAGAGGGAGAGGTTGCAGATGAGTTCTGCTGCAGGGAACTCAAATGAGGACTTCGATGGGGTGGCACACAGGACAACACTGATGAGGATGCACATGGCAGGCTTGCCAGAAAGCCTCCTGCACTGTCGAGGAGCAGCACTGTTGTTCCAACTTGGCAGAGGGCATCACGCAGAGCTTCCCCCCTCCACAGCCCCTGCTCCACTTCCCTGTCATGTTGCAGACCCAGAGGCACTGAAATTGCAGCCTTTGTGTGGACAGGTCCACCAAATCCTCTGTCCTCCCTGTGAGGATGCAGCAACTCTCTGCAAACCAAACAACTCACCACAACACCTCCAAAAACACTCCACAGTACTTCTGGAGACTTTGCACGAGAAGTTAGTCTAAATCATCTTCCTGCAAGTTGGATGGCTGCCCCTTTAAATAACACTACTGGGGGTTCCTTCTTGCAGCAGAACACATTTCTTGATGAGTGACAAGCAAGTGCATTCTGTGGACCTACATGGTCAAAGCTTGGAAACTCATGCATCACATCAGCCAGGATGGCTGTTTCATGTCACAATCTGGCCAGTTGGGAAGCTTCTGGCACTCACATGGCACACACCCACACGTGCGCCCTTCCCAGCCTGGGACACCACGTGAACTGCACTGGAAGCACTGCGCACCTCACTTGGAGGGCTTCTGGCTTTCACAGCGCCGGCTCCAGTGGCACTACCAAGCCAAACTTAATCGGCCTTTCACTCTAAATTGCCCTGTGATGCCATCCATTTATCAAAATATCAAGATTGCATACTTATGGAACTGGTGAAGTTTGGGTAAAAAATTCACCATCAGAAACTAGATGGAAGAATGCCATTGCTTATTGGCCAAGAAGAAACATCCCTTTGGCTAACTTTAGTATTATTTTAATCAATTTCACTTCTGAACAGCAAGGAGTTCACCAGGAAACAGTGGGAGGTGAGAGAGACAGACAGAGAGAGAGAGAGAGAGAGAGAGAGGGAGAGAGAGAGAGAGAGAGAGAGATAGAGAGAGAGAGATGAGAGAGATGAGAGAGAGAGAGAGAGAGAGAGAGAGAGAGAGAGAGAGAGAGAGAGAGAGAGAGAGAGGGAGAGCGAGAGCGAGATATACAGCGAAAGGCTTTTAACTGCAAAGGATATCATCAAAAAGGATTGTGTAACACAAGTGTGGTGTGAGGTTTTCAACTGCTTAAATAAGAAAATACCTTTATTTGTAATTTTGGGGCATCAGCTACATAAAAAAGTACTACTTAGTTAACTGGGGATTTCTTTAGTTTAGTTGTTATAATAAAAGTCTTAAAGACAGGGTGTTAGGACCTCAGAGTGATCAATAGTGCGAAAATATATGAGATATGAACCCCAGACTAATTCAAAGAATTACATGACAAGGTTTCACGTTTTGAGTACTTCCAAAGTATGTACATTTTCTGACACAAAATATTTGTACGCATTCATTTCCCAACTAAACTCAGTTACTGCAGGTATAGTGGCCATTCTGAAACCTGAGACACTATACTTTAAATAAATCAACTTTCAAGTACTGGACCACAGTGATGTCATCACATTAGTTAGAACACTGATGATTCATCATGACACATAGTTTACAGGCAAATGATATTTAGACATTCTTGTGCTTCAGTAGGTGTCAGTGTGGATTAAAAATTCCTAATATCCATGCAGTTTGTTGTATGTGGGATTTTTGATATTTCGGGAGAATGAAGGACTGAAATTACTGTTCCTCAAAGTTCCAAATATAGTTTTTATTTAATGAGTTTCGACCCCCAATGCAAAAGGTTACATATCAATTTTAAACTGTTTTCTTCCACATTATCATAAAGACACAGACATACTCAATTGACTGAAGATTCTGAGGTACAAGGGATTGAAGTGAACATTGACAACAGATCACAGTGCATTTTAAAAGGGAGGTTAGGTCAAATTATGTCAGCAAATTAAAAATTCTGTCCGACAGACAACCAGTGTAGACCACTTCAAGGATTATTAAGGGAACATGTTTATGCAATTTATATTTCGAATTAATGTCAGAGCACTATAGCAAATCTGAAAATAGGGCTTTCACTTTAGGAAGTTGGCACTTTAGCACACTGGTAACAATTTATACGCTGACTATGAACAGATAAGGATATTTAGAACTTTCCTCTGCCACGTTTATGATGGCAAAGAAAACAGAAATGCCAGTCCTAGGCAAGAGCTACCATATTCACACCTAGCCAGACCCTTCCACACATTGAGTGCATTAACATCTAGAAATAATTAAGCATTGGAAATTAAGCATATCACAATATCTCAGTATTTCCCTGGGCTTTCTCTTACCAACCTCCCTATAGAGTTATATTCAATGCCCATGGCTGCAGTGCAGCTTAGCAAGACTAATTTACAAATGGAATTCAAAGCATCACTGACAATTCAGTCATTCTTCTAAAATGGGTACATAAAACATGCAATTTGTTGGAGCATTATAACGACGTACATTTATATAGCACTTTTAATGTAATAAAGTGTTCCAAGACACTTCAAAAGAGTGTTATCAAACAAATTTGACACCTAGCCACATAAGGAGTTAGGAGGATAGATGACCAAAAGCTTGGTCAAGTTTTAAGGAGGATCTTGAAGGAGAAGAGAGCTAGAGAAGTGGAGAGGTTTAAGGATGGAATTCCAGAGTTTATGGCCTCGGCAGCTGAAGGCACGGTCACCAATGGTACAGTGACTAAAATCAGGGATGCTCAAAAGGCCAGGATTGGAGGAGCACAGAGATCGCAAAGGTTTTTAGCACTAGAGGAGGCTACACTGTTAGGAAGGATTGAAATCATGTAGCGATTTCAAAACGAGGATGAGAAGTTTGAAATCGAGGTGTTGCCAGACTGGGAGCCAATGTAGACCAGCAGGCACAAGAACATGTGCGCACAGGATACAAGCAGCAGAGCTTTGGATGACCTCAAGCTTATGTAGAGTCGAAGATGGGAGACTGGTCAGGAGAACACTGGAATAGTCAAGTCTAGAGGTAACAAAGGCAGGAATGAGGGTTTCAGCAGATGAGCTGTGGCAGGGGCGAAGTCAGCAATGGTACGGAGGTGGTCTTGGTGATGGGAGTAGATATGTGGTCGGAAGTTCATCTCGGGGTCAAATACAACACTAAGGTTGCGTATGGTCTTGTGCAAACTCAGTTTGCAGGGAGAGGGATGGAGTCAGTATCTAGGGAATGGAGTTTGTGACGAAGACCGACAATGGCTTTGCTCTTAGAACTACAGAAAAATTACAGCCGGCCTAAAAAAAACTAGTCGCACAATCTAATCCCACCTTCCAGCACCTGGTCCATAGCCTTGCAGGTTACAGCTCTTCAGATGCATGTCCTGGTACCCTCTGAATGAGTTGAGGGTTTCTGCCTCCACCACCATTCCTGGCAGTGAATTCCAGACACCCACCACCCTCTGAGTAAAAAAAGTTTTTCCTCATGTCCCCTCTAATCCTTCTACCAATCACCTTAAATCAGTGCCCCCTGGTAATTGATCCCTCTGCTAGGGGAAACAGGTTCTTTAAACAGTTAATCATAATTTCATACATGTGCAAATTAATTGTTCCTACAAATGTAAAGAGATCTGAAACATAGTTCCACCATTTTACAAATAATTATTTTAAACCCAAGTTCTACACTCCATAAACTTGAAGTCATCCAAAATTCTGCTGCCCATATCATAACTCATAACCAAATCCTGTTCACCCATCACCCCTGTGCTCACTGACTTACATTAGCTCCTGGTTAATCATCACCTTGATTTTAAAATTTTCATCCTTATTTTGAAATCCCTCCATGGCCTCACCCGCCCTTCCCATTTCTGTAACGTCTTCCAGTCTCAACCCTCCGAGATATCTGCGCACCTCTTTTGTGGCTTCTTGTGCATCCCCAATTTTAATTGCTTCGCCATTGATAGCCATGCCTTCAGCTGCCTAGGCCGTAAGCTTTGGAATTCCCTCCCAACACCTCTCCACCACTTTCTCCTCCTTTAAAACACTCCTTAAAACATACCTCTTTGATCAAGGTTTTGGTCATCTGTCCTAATATCTCCTTATGTGACTCTGTTAAATTTTGCTTTCTAATGCACCTGCGAAGAACCTTGCAATGTACTATGTTAAAGGCGCTATATAAATACATGTTGCTGTTTCAATTGTAGGTGGAGAATACAGAAAAAACCCACTGAATCACATGCAGTCTAGTTTAATAGGTATGCATTTTCTTACCAAAATTCTCAAGGACAAGATAGAAAACCTTAAAATGCGGAACAATGAGAAACTCAATCAGCCACAATAAAATATCTATCAGATACTCAATTTATACTCTGGCATTCCAAGTTACACTGATATGGCTTTAGAAATGACAGAAGCACATTTGAAAAAGTTGAGTACATTCTACATGCTGGAGTTACTGGTACCCTCAGGGCAAACATAAAAGATAATTTTCTTAAGTCAAACTGAACACATAAATGCATAATTATTAGTGGCCCCAAACAACATCATGTTGAAATATTGTAATAAACTTGTACTGTGTTCAGCAATGACCTATAAAAGTCACAAGATTTTAAAGTTTGGAACCTAGTAAGGGTACAGTATCTAGAAAAGATACTTACTGGCTTATTTGTAAACTATTATACCATGTACTTAAAGCATATAGAACATATTGTTTAAAAATAGTTTGCCAGTTTTGCTCCTATTATACAACCTATGTTCACAAGGTTACAAGCAACTGAATTTGTATAATGCTTGCAACATAATGCAGTTCCTTTCATACTCCCTCCAATTTCTTTTATATTATATTCCTCCCACTCAGGTTTACATGCATCCTGGAAAATACAATTTGATTCAGTATCTGAAATCGTCACGGAATTGGTTGTAAAAATTGATTTGCAACTATATTCCAAATGAGCTGCTTTATAAACTGATAAGAAACATCTTGAACTGGGTTGATACATTTCAACTCAAGTTCATATTGGTTGTACTACACAAGAAACTGAAGGACAGTGCAGTTCTGAACTGAATTGCTCCTGTTCCAAATTTCACTATAGCTGGGGTTTTACACATGTGGGCGGCACAGTGGCGCAGTGGTTAGCACTGCAGCCTCACAGCTCCAGGGACCCGGGTTCGATTCTGGGTACTGCCTGTGTGGAGTTTGCAAGTTCTCCCTGTGTCTGCGTGGGTTTTCTCCGGGTGCTCCGGTTTCCTCCCACAAGCCAAAAGACTTGCAGGTTGGTAGGTAAATTGGCCGTTATAAATTGTCACTAGTATAGGTAGGTGGTAGGGAAATATAGGGACAGATGGGGATGTTTGGTAGGAATATGGGATTAGTGTAGGATTAGTATAAAATGGGTGGTTGATGGTCGGCACAGACTCGGTGGGCCGAAGGGCCTGTTTCAGTGCTGTATCTCTAAAAAAAAAATGTTTTTTTAAATATAGAAAACACTCAAAATCTGGATCCGGTTCATCATCTCTCTTCAGATCCCTTGGCTTCAATAGATTTTGAAACAATAGAGATCTTAACCAGCTCAAATTTCTACAAATATCTTTATCAATACATTTTCTTCAGATGGCCCACTTTTGGCAGTGACCAACTTTTTACTTTGAACGACGCTAAATACCATAAAATTCATACAATATTTGATACATTGGTAGTCATTTTAGCTTTATGCTGTTCTAAAAATAGTTTGTTAAAAGCAGTATATGGCACAGAGGTTATTGTAAGGTAACAGTTAAATTTAATAGAGGTAAATTTATCAGGAATGTACTTAATGGAGGTTTTTTCCTATTTGATTTCCAGTGGTATTGCTCAATGGCAGGAGGAAAGAGCCAGACACAGGATAGCAGAGGATGACAACAATTTAATTTTGTATACATCAGGGCGTCGGGGCTATTCGAGGTGCTGGCCATTGTGTATGCTGATCAACCAGAAGTCTTCAATCAAACAGTACTGTAGATCTGATTGAGTTTTTTGAGGAAGTGACGAAGATGATTGATGAAGGAAGGGCAGTGGACGTTGTCGATATGGACTTCAGTAAAGCCTTTGACAAGGTCCCTCATGGCAGACTGGGACAAAAGGTGAAGTCACACGGGATCAGAGGTGAGCTGGCAAGATGGATACAGAACTGGCTCGGTCATAGAAGACAGAGGGTAGAAGTGGAAGGGTGATTTTCTGAATGGAGGGATGTGACTAGTGGTGTTCCGCAGGGAACAGTGCTGGGACCTTTGCTGTTTGTAGTGTATATATATATAAAAATGATTTGGAGGAAAATGTAGCTGGTCTGATTAGCAAGTTTGCGGACAACACAAAGGTTGGTGGAGTTGCGGGTAGTGATGAGGATTGTCAGAGGATACAGCAGGATATAGATCGGCTGGAGACTTGGGCGGAGAAATGGCAGATGGAGTTTAATTCAGACAAATGTGAGGTAATGCATTTTGGAAGTTCTAATACAGATGGGAAGTATACAGTAAATGGCAGAACCCTTAGGGGTATTGACAGGCAGAGAGATATGGGCGTACAGGTCCACAGGTCACTGAAAGTGGCAACGCAGGTGGATAAGGTAGTCAGGAAGGCATACGGCATGCTTGCCTTCATCGGTCGGGGCATAGAGTATGAAAATTGGCAAGTCATGCTGCAGCTGTACAGAACCTTAGTTAGGCCACACTTAGAATATTGCGTGCAATTCTGGTCGCCACACTACCAGAAGGACGTGGAGGCTTTGGAGAGGGTACAGAAGAGGTTTACTAGGATGTTGCCTGGTTTGGAGGGCATTAGCTATGAGGAGAGGTTGGATAAACTCGGATTGTTTTCACTGGAATGACAGAGGTAGAGGGGCGACATGATAGAGGTGTACAAAGTTATAAGCGGCATGGACAGAGTGGATAGTCAGAAGCTTTTTCCCAGGGTGAAAGAGTCAGTTACTAGGGGACATAGGTTAAAGGTGCGAGGGGCAAAGTTTAGAGGGGATGTGCGAGGCAAGGTCTTTACACAGAGGGTGGTGCCGGGGGAGGTGGTGGAAGCAGGTACCATAGCAATGTTTAAGAGGCATCTTGACAAATACATGAATAGGATGGGAATAAAGGGATACAGTCCCCGGAAGCGCAGAAGGTTTTAGTTTAGACAGGCATTAAGTTTGGCGCAAGCTTGGAGGGCCGAATGGCCTGTTCCTGTGCTGTACTGTTCTTTGTTCTTTGTATACTAGATGGTTAATTACAAGCAAAGTGCTCAAAAAAGCTAATTACATAATGTCATGCAGATCCCCACCTGCCAAGAATGAGGGACACTTGGATGGAAAAACATTTGCACACGAACAGACAATGCCTGTGGAGACAAAGAGCTATTCCCTGATCCATTTAACCCACAATGGACTTTGATCACCGGGTATTGTGCATAAGAAGAGACATTCCAGGGTCGGCTAAGACAATCGAATCCACAAACAGATGTGGTCAAACCAGCTAGTCACATGACTAGTTTCTAATTTCCACCTTTTCATGGTCCATCTACGACATTTCCCTTCCCTTCCTCGATTTCTGTCTCTCCATTTCTGGGGATAGGCTGTCTACTAATGTTCATTATAAGCCCACCAACTCCCACAGCTACCTCGACTACACTTCTTCACACCCTGTCTCCTGTAAGGACTCCATTCCATTCTCCCAGTTTCTCCATCTCCGACACATCTGCTCTGATGATGCTACTTTCCACAGTGTTTCTGATATGTCTTCCTTTTTCCTCAACCGAGGATTCCACCCCCACCGTGGTTGACAGGGCCCTCAACTGCGTCCGGCCCATTTCCCGCACCTCTACCCTCACCCCTTCCCCACCCTCCCAGAACCGCGACAGGGTACCGCCTTGGCCTCACATTCCACCCCACCAGCCTCCACGTCCAAAGGATCATTCTCCGCCATTTCCGTTACATCCAGTGTGATGCCACCACCAAATGCATCTTCCCCTCCCTTCCCGTCAGCATTCTGAAAGGATCATTCACTCCGCGACACCCTGGTCCACTCCTCCATTACCCCCACCACCTCGACCCTTCCCACGACACCTGCCCCTGCAAACACTGAAGGTGTAATACCTGCCCATTTACCTCCTCTCTCATTATCCAAGGCCCCAAACACTCCTTTTAGGTGAAGCAGCGATTTACTTGTACTTCTTTCAATTTAGTATACTGTATTCGCTGCTCACAATGTGGTCTCCGCTACATTCACATGCCCACACTTTATAGCACAGATCAGTGGGGTTATTGGATGGGAATTTTGAGGTGGAGCGCATTGGTTGATTCCCAGCCACCAACAGCTCAGGGATGGTGAAGCCAAGTGTTCACTGATTTAGCTCAATTCAATATAGATGGGAATGAACTGCACTACATTTACTCACTCAGCCACTTGGAGAGCCCTTAAAGTCCATCATTCTTAAAATATTTAAGCGTCTACAGTAATTCATCTTGAAAAGAGATAATAATGACATTTCAATTATAATTATCGCTACTTATTGCACAATTAATCTCCAATAAATCAAATTTAAACCTCAATGTACAAAATGCGACTTCCAGAAGTGTGAACAATGGTATATCACTAATGGGCTGAAATATTCAACTACCTGCCCCTAAATCAAAATGTCACATTCATTTTAGTAAGTTAATTAAGCTTGCAACTAAGGCTGGAGGCTTCAGGATTTCTGATAACTATTCTTTCCATTTATAAAAGATACGATTAATAGCCTGGCATCAATGGTGGGGTTAGAAATATAACTAAATGGTAACTTGCACTAAAACCATAGCATTGAAAAATCAAAGAGACCAAAATAAAATGCTTCCAGAGGCCAAGTTTACACAGTAATGCAGGGCACCACACCGTGGTGGGAATGTGAATTTACACCTGCAATTTACCACACAACTGAATTCCCAAGAACTGCTTTTTTAAAATGTGTTTCTTTTGGTTATAACAGACACAATATACTTTCTACGGAATGTTCTCGTCACTGCACGATATATACATTTACATCTACATTCCATATTGCCAAAAATACAAATCTACTGTAACAAAAACAGAAAATGCTGTGAGTACTCAGCTGATTCTAACAGTGAAGGGAATGAGCTATACAATGAGAGACTGAGAAAAATCAAGCATGTAGAAGCCGGGAACATTACAGAAGCAAACAAAATACTAAAAACTGTGATCAAGTTTTTGGCCCATGTTCCAATCCCCCTTTCATCACAAACAAATTGCGGAATAAGTGCCATCAGAAATTTGTGGTTAAATAATGGCTGAAGAACAGAGTCCAACAAGACAGCAATTATATTCGAGACTAAAATTTTGAAGAGCCATTTCATTTTATTGAAACAAGCAGCAAAAGAAAACCCTCCACCTGCAATTCCCCTTGTGATCCAGATTCTGCACACACCACCAGATCCATTCATCTGCCTCCCAACTACAACCCCCACCCACTACAAGTATCACTGGACGTAGTTCTCCTAAGAGAAACCCATCACACCCACCTCCTTCCCCCCGCCACCAATGCATTTCCTGTCCACAGCACTGCTGTCCCCTACTTTGCCCAGTACTCTTCTCCCATGAAGCCTGGGTATCATGTGAATCAATCCCTCTTCACTGAACCTTCACTGAATTGAATTTCCCTTCAATAGCATTCCCCTAACTACCCCTTCCACCCCCACACTGGCACTGGCTGCTGCAATAACTGGCACTCAACGTCTCACAATATGAGAATTTCCCTGCCTGAAAAGCCTGTTGTCCTCCTATTCACTCTTCCTCCCACCCTGTATCACGATATCCCATCTATTCGAGCCCTCAATGTTTCCATTAGCCTCGTTTTCTAACCATAAAAGGTTTCAAATTGTCTCAACTATCCATATGTAATGCCACAAGATGCACTAAAACACACAAACACACTTTAGGTATCTAACATACCATGGATGAAAATTCGCATTAGTGAAAACTAAATTTCAAACAAGAATTAGGATTTAGTCAATGGATGACTGAAAGCTTAGAATAATTATCAGCAGAAATTGTGGGAGAAGAAACTTCTCTATTGAAGGGCTTCATGCAGTTAAAGAGTTGAGCAGGCTCATGCTAAAATAGTCAGAGCTAAGGAAAAAGGCAAGTTTCTCGTTTTTGAGACCAAATGCTGCAGGCACAAATTTGTGAATGGAGGGATGCCACTGTTAGAAAACCAGGGAAAATGGTCACCACATGCAGCAGCAAGGCCCGTGTAGTAAAGGCCTGCTCAGGTCAGAAAAAAAACCCGACCCGAACCAGATAGAACTACATCGGACCCGAGCCCGACCCGGCCAGAGTCCTTCCATTTTTTCCTCATCCGACCCAACCCCACTTTACCTACCTTCCAATTCCGAAACCATTTTTCACTTTTTCAGTTTGTGCAGATAAGCAACAAAAACTGTACTTGGATTTGAAAGGTTGTTTAAAAAGATGAAAATTGGAGCCACGAAGTCAGTGATTGTTTGGTCACACGTTAAACAGAAACCCATGGAGTTGTGCCCAGACAGGTTGTGCCACACTGTACCAGTATCTGTATTGCTTAAGATAAACACACAATTGCCCAAAGGCTCAGAAAATATTATACATTACCTAGACTCCTGCTTTACAGGTTGAAATACCTGCTGCAAGTTTATCCAGTGAGCAGCTGAGATGCAGAGACCAGGAAGGTACTGAGTGATTAATTATAAAATATACAGTATTTATATAAAAAATATAGAACGATCACTGTCAGGACTCTAGTCTACACACATACAGCACTGTACTATCATATGGTATTGTTACAATTCAGGATTGTCCCAACACTTATTTCATTCATGGCATAAAAAGACAGTTTTCATAAGGAAATCATATCTTCTATAATCTGAAAAGTGTGCCCTAATATGTATTATGTATGGAGAGCATGCCTGGGTTTAACAATTAACCTCCAGTGATGGTATATCAAACACTGGAGAATACAAGAGATGCCATAATGCTACCATCAGTCCAATGAGTACAGGCTAAAATTACTTGGTCAGATTTACATTTAAATTACATACTGCACAGAAGCCAAATGATCCAGAATATTTCTATAAAAAAATAATGAAATCAGTCCAAAAGAGGCTAATTTACACTCTTTGGAAAGTATTTAAGAGACTGATAAGCGACAGATGAATAGACAAGTGTTGCAGCTCCGGCGTTTAGACTGGGCTGTGGAGGAGTGTAGATGAAAGTAGGGGTGGTGTAAACCAGAGTGATGGGTTGCTGGGAGGTGGTGGAAACAGTGGCCAGAACTTAACCCCACGCAAGCCACCCACCCAAGGAGTGGGCTAGGTAGTGAGGGGGGAGCGTGAATTAGGGCAGGAGATGGGAAGTTCCGTGGCCATCGCCTATCGTCCCTCAGCTATTTGACCAGCGGCCAGGGAGGTGGCAGGCGACCTGCCCACCCTTAGGCCAATCGAGGCCCTTAAGTGGACAATTAATTGCCACTTAAGAGCCTCTTCCCACTGCCACTGGGCACTTCAACACCTGAGGAGGCCACCCAGTAATAACACAGCCTCCTTTTGAGCTGGGGGGAGGCCCTCCTGATCGGGCACCCTGTGCCTCACAGATGTCCCGTCTCTCCCCCCACCCCCAGCAGCATGGGCCACCAACCCCCACTCCCCAAAAAAAAAAAACTACCCTAGCCTCCGAACACCCCCACCCTCACTTGGGGCTAGCCGATTATCCCCAGCGAGGCCCAACCCCACTTACCTTTTCTGGGTCTCCTCCATTATGGCTGGGTCCTGGTGGCGCTGCCAGGACTGAAGAGCTGCCAGCCCTCTGATTGGCCAACAGCTCTTGGAGATGGGATTCCTGCCTCAGAGGGGTGGAAGTGCTGAATAAAGCCAATTAAGTAGCCTGAGCCACTTAAAATAGCAGTGCAGCTTCAAGGCTTTGTGGAGGTGGGCTCACCCTGTGTTTCCAGGCTGTGGGCAGGGCCACTGCTTCACTGTTAAATTCTGGTCAGTCTCTCCTAAAAGCAGAGAGGGGTGGGGAAGGGAGCTAGGTTTGGCCAAGAAATCATGTTGTAGGGGTTGGAAATGGTACAAGAAATCTCGTGAATGCGGACACTGGTGGGGTGCAAGGTGAGAGCCAGGAAGACTCTATACTAGTTGAGAGGACGGGCTCGGATCCAAGGCAGAAACACTGAAAAGAGCCCAGTTAGTCATAGCAGAGGTAAATCCTCAGCTGAAGCTCTAGTGCAAAAGGTAGACACAGAGCAGATTTAAGAGGCAGATAAACTGGGAAAATGGAGTCTTTACAGAACACAGGAGGCAAAGAAGCGTACTCTAGATAGTTATGGGCCTTACTAATAGATGTCAGTCGAAAGCCCAGAAAGGGAAGGGTGGAATGAAGAGATGGACCATATGAAGAGGAGGAATTGGCAGAAATTTAAGGCATTTAGTAAGTTATTCAAGGAACGGCAAGCAACAGCACCACACACCAGTCAGTGCAGATTAAGAGGAGATCTGGGATGAGCATAAGCAGGACTTAAACAGTCAATGTAGTCCAAAAAAAGACAAGCACAGCTCACTACCACCTTCTCAAGGGCAATTAGGGATAGGCAATAAATGCCGGCATTGCCAGCGATGCCCACATCCCCCGAACAAATAAAAAAGGTACCTCACTGCACTTACATTTACAGGTTATATTTACAATAAATCTTTACATTTCATATCAAACATTCTCTGGTACGTACATCCCAAGGGGATTTACATGTGTTGTAGTCCCTTGGTATTCTGTGGCAGGAGGGTCTTAGACTGTGGCCTTTCCCCACTGAGCCTTTGCAACTGGCCCAAGTTTTAGTGCATCCGTCAGCACGTAGCCCTAGACCTGGATTGTGCCACTCTGCAACGGTCATGGACAGCTCTTTGCACTGGAAGACCAAAAAGTTTCATGCAGACCAAAGAGCTCCTTTCACTCAGTTTATGGTCCTCCAGCAGTAGCTGATGTTTGGCTCAGTGAGTGTCCCTGAGCACAGAGTCCTGCGTTATGGAACTGCTTGGATTGAACCTCGACAAAGACTGCTGCATCTCTTTCCAGACCTTCTTTGCAAAGGCACATTCCAGTAGGAATTGGGCAACAGTCTCTTGCCCACCCCTGCTACCTCAAGGGCAGCATACCGTGACACTGAGACTGAGTGTGAATGAAGGATCTGAGGGGAGGGCTCTTCGCGCCATTAGCCAAGCTACGATTTGGTGCTTGCTTGTAAGTTCTGGCAATGAGGCATTCTGCCAAATGAGTTTGACAGCCTGCTCAGGAAACCATCCGACAGGATCCATAATTTCCTTTCCCTGCAGGACCTCAAGGACATTACATGTCAACCACTGCCCGAAGGACCTATGGTCAAAGGTGTTTTTCTGCACAAACTTTTCCATGAGGGACAAGTGGTACGGAACGGTTCAACTGAATGGAGCATTCCACAGCAATGTGGCCAGACCCATCCTTCGCAACACCGGCGACAGATAGAAGCTCAGCACGTACTAACACGTGGTGTTCGAATACCGAGGGTCTATGCAAAGCTCGACACAGCCGCATACAAAGCTGCCCTATCAGGATCAGGGCAATGGTGGTTATGTTTTTTCCCCGCCTTACCTAGAAATCTATACATCACATCCCTGTGGTCCATTTTCAATCTCCAGATAAAGTGGAAGATGGCTTGGGTGACCACTCAGGAGAAAGGTATGGGCCACACCTGAGCCCCATAAAGCAACACCAAGAGCACCTCCCACCTGATGACTAGGTTCTTACCCGCAATGGAGAGGAAACATCCCACATGCCCAGTTTCTATTTCACCTTGGCTATGCCCTCCTCCTAGTTTTTAGCACACACCCTGGCCCCTCCAAACCATATTCCCAGCACCAGACAGTGAAGGGGACAACAGAACATGGTCTTGCTCTTGCCCTGATTTACTTTGGCTGCTGAGGCAAGTTCAAACTGGTCACAGATGCTCATGCGAACTGACAGTGTATCTGAGCAGAAGATGGCAATGGCGTCCATGTACAGGGAGGCTTTGAATGGAGTGCCTCTGCTGTATAGGATCACGGCCCCTTTTATTCTTGCATCCTTCCAAATGGACTCGGCAAAAGATTTGATACAGCACGCTAACAAGACAGAGAGGACAGCCATGCCTGATTCCAGATTTGATCGGAAAGCTTTCCACCTATTGATTGAAACTGCGCTACTGATATTTGTGAACAGCAGTTGGATCCAATTGTGGATTCTCTCCCCAAACCCCATTTTGGAGAATGCATCCATCATGTAATTTCATGTAATCTGATCATGGAAATGAAGAATGGTTTGGGAAAATTGCAGAATAGAGTGATATTCTGCGACTGTTAATATTAATCTGGTATTGAGCTGACTGATGACCAGGCTAGTTAATCAGGTTACTTATTTGGAAAGGAAGCATGAAAGTTTATATCAGTAATAGAATGCAGTAAAGGGCAAGCATTGAATGATTAATCCTTGAGGGATGCTGTTTTCTTGAACAGTTTAGGGCTGCTGCACCATGCAAGAAATTGCTTTCTACTAAAAAAAAATCTCAATGTCTGTCTCTTCCTTTTGCCCCTCTGGATTTTCAGGTGAAAAGATGGAAAAATTATTTGAAGAGGAAATTTGCACTCTGGATTTCAAATTAAAGGAGCAAACTGTAAAGAGTGCTATGGTGAAGTGGAATACTTTGTGGGGGTGGGGATGCAGGGTGTTCTGATATGAGTTTGAATCTCAGACATTCAAAAATTTCATGAGCTTTGGTGAAATTCTATGGGAGGAGCAAGAGTAGCAATTGAGGGAAGTTAGTGCTGGGAATTGGAACACATCAGGTACTCTAACTCAGGTATTTCAGTTTTAGGTGTCATATTCTCACTGATGTAGTTCAAATGACATAAGGAAACACATTTTTATTCAGCGAGTGGTTTGGATCTGGAGTGCACTGCCTGAGAGTGTGGTGGAGGTAGATTCAATCGAGGCCTTCAAAAGGGAATTGGATAATTACTTGGAGAAAACATTTGCAGGGCTACATGGAAAAGGCAGAGGAGTGGAGCTAGCTGAGTTGCTCTTGCAGAGAGCAGGCATGGGCACAACAGGCCAAATGGCCTCCTTCTGTGCTGTAACCATTCTATGACTCTATATAGGTGTCTGATATTCTGTCAAAGGCCTTCCCCTGGTCCAAGCTGATGAGGCAGGTGTCCACCCTCCTGTCCCGTATGTAGGCAATCGCATCCCTGAGTGGTACGAGGCTATCAAGCGATCTTCCTGCTGGGTACTGCGCAGGTCTGATCAAGGTGACCAGAGCAGACTTCACGAGAATGACGACGACTTTGGACAGAACTCTGTAGTCGACAGAGTGAAATGGGCCACCAATTTCTGATTTCTTCCTTTTGCCACTTCTGCCTGTAAATGAGGGTGATGATGCATGGATTCTGGCATACCGCCAGCTGGAAGCATACTCTCGTACACTTCCAGCAGACCTGGGCCGATCCAGTCCCACAGAGTTGAGCCGGTAAAGCGTTACTTCCAGGAGTTTTACTCAACTCGAAGCACCTGACAGCCTGTGTCAGCCCATCCAGATTTAGCGGTTTGTCTAGACTCTGCTCAAAGACCTCCATGATAGAGGACAGGAAGGACTGGGAGGCCATGCTGTCTGTAGACTTCACGTCATACAGCCTGGCTTAAAAGGATTTGCTGATCCTTAATATGTCAGGCTGCGATGGCGTTACCGAGCCGACTTCTTCCTTCAGGCTGCTGATCACAGAACTCTCTGTGTGCACCTTTTGGAAGAATAAACGCGAGCAAATCTCATCCTGCTCGACGGAGTGGACTCTATACTACAAGATGATCTTGGAGGCCTCCGCAGAAAACAGCAAGACCTGCTGGCTGTTTATCTCTTGCCTCTTAAAGAGCCTCCCTGACATTGACCCCCATCAACTGCAGCAGCAGTAGATTCAGCATGCTTTTCTGGAGTCAAGACAGTCCAGAGAATCTAAAATTGTTGAAAAGGCAATAAGTGCCAGATTTTAACTCTGTGGAAGTGGATGGGTTATGACTGGGTTGAAATCTCTCCCAATTAGTCTGCAAGGCCAATCTTCCTCCTGTATTTTGGGTTTGAGGTGGAAATAGGAACAGGTGGAAGACAGCTTTTGGGGGGGGGGCGGGGAAGTAAACAGATTGGCAACTGAGGGGTGGAGGGTATGTCTTCAGGAGATCAGTAAATAATGGTTTTCTGTTTGATAGAGGGGTCGTAACCCAGAGGGAGATAGGGGTTGGAGTTTCTTCTTGGCCTCAACTAGGGGCTCTTTCTTAAATGTTGCTTTTAAGAGGCTGATGAGTCAACTATCTGGGCAGACTACTTAACAAGTGATTCGACCAATTACACAGAAATATTATTAACTGCTGAGAGAAGAAAGCAGGGTTGGTCATTTGTGACCATATGCCACACTAGGGGATGCTGCAAGCAATACTGGATAGCTGCAAACAGGTTACTCAGAGACCACCAATCCAATATCTTTTGAACTCTTCAGTGATGGCTCTATTGCACAGTGAAAAATGACTTCTTGTTAATTCTTTTACATAAGATTGGATTTAAAAGCAGACAGTAGATGTAACCATATCTAGGCGAGAGTGTATTTCTGCAAGACCAGCCAGTTGACAACAGGGAACACTTTAAATATTCAACTTTATATAAATTTTACATTACAAGTGCTGGTCCAAGTCCTCAAAGACTTCATTTTTTTGTTGTTTTAAGAACATAAGAAATAGAGCAGGAGTAAGCCATTCGGCCCCTCAAGCCTGCCCCGCCATTCAATAAGATCATGTCTAATCTGCCCCAGATCTCAACTCCTCTTTAGTGCCAGCTCTTCGATATTTCAGAACTCTATCTACCTCCTCTTTAAATACTTTCAGTGATCTAGCCTTGACAACTCTCTGGGGTAGAGAATTCCAGACATTCACTACCCTCAGAGAAGAAATTCCTTTGCATCTCAGTTTTAAATGAGTGTCGCTTTATTCTGTAACTATGGCCCCTAGTTCGAGACTCCCTCACTAGTGGAAACATCTTCTCATAATCTACCCTGTCAAGCCCCCTCAGAATCTTGTACGTTTCAATAAAGATCACCCCTCATTCTTCTAAACTCAGATGAATAAAAGCCTAACCTGTTTAGTCGTTCTTGATAAGTCAACCCCTTCATCCCAGGAATCAGCCGAGTGAATCTCTTTTGAACCGCGTCCAATGCCAATATATCCTTTCTTAAATACAGAGACCAAAACTGTACACAATACTCCAGGTGCAGCCTCACCAACACCCTGTACAATTGTAACTATGCCTCCTTATTTTTAAACTCCAACACCCTAGCAATAAAGGTCAAAATTCCATTTGCCTTCTTAATTACTTGCTGCACCTGCACCCTAACTTTTTGTGTTTCATGCACAAGAACACCCAGATCCCTCTGTGCTGCACTTTGTTGGTGTCTCTCTCCATTTAAATAATAGTCTGCCTTTTGATTCTTCCTACCAAAGTGCATGACCTCACACTTTCCTATATTAAACTCCATCTGCCAAATTTTTGCTCGCTCACTCAACCTAACGATATCCCCTTGCAGATTCCTTATGTCCTCATCACAACATGCGCTCCCACCTATTTTTATATCAGAAAATTTGGATATATTACACTCTGCCCGCTCCTTCAAATCATTAATATAGATAGTAAATAATTGAGGCCCTAGGACTGATCCTTGTGGCACTCCAATAGTTACGTCCTTCCAACCTGAAAAAGACCCATTGATTCCGATTCTCTGTCTTCTGTGAGTTAAGCAATTCTCAATCCGTGCTAATACATTACCTCCAATACCATGAGCTCTTATCTTTTGCAATTATCTTTTATGTGGCACCTTATCGAATGCCTTCTGGAAATTTAAATACACCACAGCTACCGTTTCCCCTTTATCAACTCTACTTGTTATATCCTCAAAGAACTCTAGCAAATTTGTCAAACATGACTTCCCTTTCACAAAATCATGTTGACTCTGTTTGATTGCGATATGCTTTTCTAAATGTCCTGCTATTTCTTCCTTAATAATGGACTCTGGCATTTTCCCAATGACTGATGTTAGGCTGACTGGCCTATAGTTTCCTGCTTTTTGTCTCCCTCCCTTCTTGAATAGGGGCATCACATTAGCGGTTTTCCAATCTGCTGGGACCCTCCCGGAATCCAGTGAGTTCTAGAATATTTCGACCAATGCCTCCACTATCTCTGCAGCCACTTCCTTTAAAACCCTTGGATGTAGGCCATCAGGTCCTAGCGACTTGTCTGCCTTTAGTCCCATTAGTTTGTCAAACACTTTTTCCCTCGTGATAGAGACTATTACAAGATCTTTCCTCCCATTAGCTCCATGCTTATCTGATATCTGTGGGATATCATTTTCGAACAAGTACTGCAAGTTCACGTGAATTTCTGTGACCTAGTGAAATATCATCTGTTTGATTTTGTTTCTGTTTAATTTTACTTAATACATTCAGAGTTTATAACCCCAATTCATGGCTCCGAGGGTTCCGAGGAAGGGTCACTGACCCGAAACGTTGACTCTGCTTCTCTTTCCACGGATGCTGCCAGACCTGCTGAGTGATTCCAGCATTTCTTGTTTTTATTTCAGATTTCCAGCATCCGCAGTATTTTGCTTTTATTACACGGTATTTCAGTGTTATTTGTCCAGCAATCAGACAAGGCAGCTCATACCATTTTCAAGAAGCTTATCAGCATCACAAAGAATTCTTTACCCCTGCACACTACCACCTAGATTAAAGTCACATTTCAACTCATGAGAACGTAATGTCAACATTTTAGGGATGCTTTCGTATTCATATGGCTTCAATAGTACTTTGAACCTTTAACGCAGAAGATTTGCTGTTCACAGCTGCCAGAGGTTTGATTTCCAAAATGCTTAAGCCTTAGTTAGATTTCTTGTGAGAATCTGAGTCACACTAACTTTAATAATGCTGAAGTTGACATGTAAATGCATCTTCACAGGGAAGCTGAAACGATACATGGCATTTGAAATGGCTGATATGCTACAAAATATGCACTAAATTTGGAGGAAGCTGCATGTATTCGAATTGAATACTTGTTTTTTTAAAAACAAAAGATATTACTCACAACTAAGAATCTGGTACGGCTCACTGACATGGTACTAATTACTGATACCTGCAGTACCTCTACAGACTCTATTCAAAACAACTGGTCACCACCATAACAACGGGTGAATAGTAGGAAAGAAATTCAACTTGAGCTGAAGCCAAGGATGTCTGGTCCTGAAAATCTACAACTGTGTTGCATCGTACTTTAGAATCCATCAAGCAATAATTCCAGTGCATAAACCAATTGGGCATTAAGTTCAATTTATTGAGGATGCCTGTCTGACCCGCCAGGGACTTTGAAGAACTGTATTGTGCAATTACAGGGAGCTAGCAATAAATTAGGTCATAAAAAACAGGCCTTTGTTACGCCAATATGTTTTGTTGAATGATAATTTTCTTTGGCTCACTGACTGCATTTCTGAATTTATATATTTTTTGAAAGGAAATTTAAAAAGAACATTTAAAACAGGATGACTGCTGGCAGCTTAAGATGATTACCCAGTTTGCTACACTGTATTCTGCATTGCAAAGACTGTGAGGAGGGAGACAAAATGTCTGTGCATTTTTCAACAAGAACCAAGACCCAGGAAGTTTAAAGGAACTACCTGTTCTTTTCAGCAAGCAGAAACATACTGCTAACTGCTATGTTTGAATCACTGAGTGACTGTCATGTGACAAGCCCCTCCCATCTGTGGTTTTAAGCTGATGTTTTCTCTAAAGAAAAGGAAAAGCAACTGGACTCTGACATGAGCAGACCCTAAGTAGGGGTCCCTCTCTCCATTCCAGCTTGAAAGTTTTCAAAACCTGTTTGTTGACTGACCAACTTTGCGTACTCCAGCCACAATCTGAAATCCCTTTGGAGGAAATCATTCATATTGCTATCTCCAAGCGACCCACCAAACCAGTCATCTACCTCTTCAAACTAAAAGCCTACTGAATTCAGCTAGAAGCCAGCTAAATCACCAAACTCCACAGACTGTATACCCCTTTTTACGGTCTCTGATTCAATCAATCTACCTTTCCCCACTCTGTAACCTATTTGTGTGTGCAAACCTCGAGTGTATGTGTCTGTGTGAGAGTGAAAGTTGGTGCGTTATTATTTTTTCGGTTCGGTTTAGGTATAATAAAGATAATATCTTTTCTTGTTAACTCAAGAAAATCTGTCAAATTGGTTCTTATGATCATAGCAAGTAAGTAATCGAACACCGACAGAATTGGCCAGTACATCCACTTTAAGAAAGAATTAAACCTGCTGCAGTCAAACAAAGAGAGGGATACCCTTCGACCCCTCCGCACTGGACCACAACAGACATTCGAGGGCTTACATCTGGGATCAGACCAAAAGACAAATGGGAAATTGGAAGCGAGAAAACAAACTGAACCCTTGTAATAATTTAACAACTTCAATACAGGTTTTCTTGTGTTTTTTGGTGCAAGAGTACTAAAATGTCCACATTTGAGGCCAGTACTTTCCTAGAACAGAGTGAAGTAACTTGGACCATGTTAAAAGCACTATCTGTTGAAGAGCTGAGGAATGTAGCTAGGCAATTGAAGATTACTATCCATCCAAATGTTAGGAAGCCTGAAATCCTAAAACTTGTGGCCAACCATTTGAAAATTGACATGAAAGAACCGGAGACAGACAGAGTCTGAAACAGACAAAGTAACATTAGCTAAGACACAGTTAGAACAGAAGGGATTAGAATTGCGCAGTTGAGTTCAGTTTTAACGACACCATGTATGCCCCAAATAGATGGTGCTGCCATGGGATCCCCTCTAGACCCAGGTCTCTCAAACTTCTTTGTTGGGTTCCCTGAGAAATGCATCTTTGAGGAATGACACCTAACCTCCTACCTCTTGCATATTTCCCATATGTAGATGATACATTTGCTATACTTGAATCTGCAGCTGCATGCAATAATTTCCTTACAAGTCTTAATGGGCTCCATCCTGCGCTCAAATTCACCTTTGAAATGGAGCAGTCAAATGAGTTCCCTTTCCTTGACATACTAGTTGAGAAATCTGCTAAGGGGTTCTCTACCACGGTCCACCGCAAACCTACTTTCACTAGTCAATACACTCTTTGGGATTCTTACAGTACCACGCGTTATAAGACTGGTCTTATCGGCAACCACGTAAATCGGGCCCAAACCATTTGCTCACCATGCAAGCTTGATGCTGAAATAAGGTGAATCAAAGGCATCCTGCGTGACAATGGCTACCCTGATCGCATAATTTCTTGCTGTATATCGCGCAAACTTATGAATGGGCCTAAAGCCGTCATTTTCAGCCCTGAAACGTGCCCAGTCTGCCTCAAATTACCCTGGAAGGGTAATGCATCCCAAAAATTTGAGCAACAGGTGAAACTAGCTGTTTCACACTGCAATTATGCAGTAGCAACACGTGTGGTGTTCGCCACTAACAAGATGCTGCCGTCAAGCCAAAAAGACGTCATATCATACAAATGAGTAACGTGATATATGAATTTCAATGCCGATGTGATGCTAGGCAAATAGGCCGTACGTCCCAAAGACTGTCGGATCGTATCAAACGTGTCCCTTCCACTCTTCACAACAGTCAAGGTACAGGCCACAACGAACTAGCCCCTGCTTGCAAAACTCAAAACACAGTGTGCAACATTAGATGCGATTCCGTGATGGGACAACATCTGCTAAATAATCCTCAGTGTCCTAAGAATTACGCTGACAACCAATTTACAATCAGTAGGGCTTGCAGCGTGGCGCATTTGCACGTACTAGGAGCTACATATATTAATACACAGGGCCTTGTTTGCAGACAGAAAGAACATGTACACACACTGCACCTGTTTCAGCTGAACAAAATAGGTGGCAGCCATTTGCTGGTTCAGTGCTCAGGGTAATGCCTTGATCAATCACAGTCAAGGTGCCTGGTTTAATTTTCAAACAAAGCTTGGCAGTTAATAAACTGGTGCATACCCCATGGCAACGCCTCTACCAATCAGAGATCACCTACCAACCAATCAGCACTCTCTTCTCATAGTATAAAGTGGTTGCTTTCCCTTACAATGGTATTCGTGCAGATTGTCCTGATGAATGCAAGACGAAAAGCTTTGACAACATGTCTCTATTTTCAGCAATACTCAAGAATTAGAATTCCAAGAAAAAGAGCGAGCTTTTCAGGAAAGGAAGAAAGAAACAGCTTTCCAGACAGAGGAAGTGGAGAAAGAATTTCAGGAAAGGGAAAAAGGAAGAGCTTTCCAAAGGGAGTTAAGGCAGCTCCAACTGAATAGGGAAATAGCCAGTGAAGGGACTAGTAATGAGGGAGCTACCCCTAGGTCAGGACCAGGTGCTGAGCTCTTAAAGTTCTCCCAATTGATACCAAAGGTCAATGAGGGGGATGTGGAAGCATTTTTCATCTGTTTTGAAAAGCTTGCTAAACAACTGAAGTGGCCAGTAGACAGCTGGATACTGTTATTGCAAAGCAAACTAACAAGGAAAGTCCATCAGGTTTATTCACTGTTGCCTGATGAGAGTTCATCAGATCATGAGATGACTAAAAATGCTATGCTGAGTGCATACAAACCAGTACCGGAGGTGCACCGCCAAAAGTTCCGAACTCTCCAAAAGCAGCCTGAACATCGGAGCAGGAGGAGGTCATTCAGCCCATCAAGCCTGCCGCGCCATTCAATATGATCATGGCTAATCATCCACTTCAATGCCTTTTTCCCGCACTATCCTCATATTCCCTGATGTCATCTGAATTTAGAAATCTGTTAATCTCGGCTTTAAACATACTCAATGACAACTTCCACAGCCCTCTGGGGTAGAGAATTCCAAAGATTCACAACCTCTGAGTAAAGAAATTTCTCCTCATCTCGGTCTTAAGTGGCTTCCACCTTATTTTGAAATTGTGTCCCCAGGTTCTAGGCTCCCCAACCAGGAGAAACATCTTAGCTGCATCTCCCCTGGCTATCCCTTGAAGTATCTTTTAGGTTTCAATGAGATCACCTCTCATTCGTCGAAACTCTGGAAAATACAGGCCCAGTTTCCCCAGGGATAGGTGGTGGCGTAGTGGTATTACCACTGGACTAGTAACCCAGAGACTCAGGGTATTTCTCTGGGGACATGGGTTCGAATCCCAACACAGCAGAAGGTGGAATTTGAATTTAATTAATAAATCTGGAATTAAATCTAGTCCAACGATGGCCATGAAACCCTTGTCATTTGTTGTCACTCAAGAAGCTCGACACCATCCAGGACAAAGCAGCCCACTTGATTGGCATCCCATCTACAAACATTCACTCGCCCCATCACCGACGCACAGTGGCAGCAGTGTGTACCATCTACAAGATGCATTGCAGCAATGCACCAAGGCTCCTTAGACAGCACCTTCCAAACCCGTGACCTCTACCACCTAGAAGGACAAGGGCAGCAGATGCATGGGAACACCACCACCTGCAAGTTCCCCTCCAAGTCACACACCATCCTGACTTGGAACTATATCGCCGTTCCTTCACTGTCGCTGGGTCAAAATCCTGGAACTCCCTTCCTAACAGCACTGTGGGTATACCTCCCCCAAATGGACTGCAGCGGTTCAAGAAGGCAGCTCACCACCACCTTCTCAAGGGCAATTCGGGATGGGCAATAAATGCTGGCCTGGCCAGTGACGCCCACATCCCATGAATGAATTTTTAAAAAATCTCTCTTCATAGAACAGTCCCGCCATCCCAGGAACAAGTCTAGTGAACCTTCATTGCACTCCCTCTATGGCACTAATATTCTTCCAAAGGTAAGGGGACCAAAACTGCACACACTACTCCAGGTGTGGTCTAACCAAGGTTCTATACCATTGAAACAAGACTTCACTACTCCTGTACTCAAATCCTCTTGCGATAAAGGCCAACATAACATTAGCCTTCCTAATTGCTCGCTGCACCTGTGTGTTAGCTTTCAGTGACTTATTGACAAGAACACCCAGGTCCCTTTGTCCATATACACTTTCTCTTACCAATGAACAAACTTACATCGAGTTCGAATGGGTTAAGCAACTCACTTTTGACCGATGGATATGGGTACTTAAGATACAGTCCACCTATGAAAACCTCAGAGGGGTGATCCTCCTCGAGGAATTCAAAAACTCGCTTCCCCTTTCCATAAGAAACCACGTGGAGGAACAGAAGGTTCCAAGAGCCAGGCAGGCAGCAATCCTGACTGATTATGATGCACTTATTCACAAGCCCCTGCCCCAGGGAAACCCTTCACTTGTCACCTCCAAAAACCTGAAAAGGATAGAAGGTGGGAGAGTGAAAGGAGGATGAACAGCCATGAGAAGGGAGAGCTGGAAACACAGGGGGCCCTCCTCAGGCCAAAAAGGAAGGAGCTGAGAACAGGAGTGACGGTCAAAAGCCTGTATGTTTCTATTGTAACAAGGCAGGTCACCTTCGAGCCGACTGCTGGAAGTTACAGGGAAAAATCATCGGTTTAGTCGGGGTACACCAGATCAGTGCAGGGGGCCCTGATGGAAAGCACAGCAGACCAGGCTAAGGCTTTAACTGCAGCAGTAAAACCAGTAAATCTACTGCTGAGAGTGCAGGAAAAATTAAAATCCCTGGGAGTTACCAGGATTTTGTGTCCAGAGGAAAGTGACCCCATTACCCTCGAATAAGATGAGTAAGCCAATCATCATACTTGGGGATATAGGAGCCAGCCAATCCCTTATGCTGGGAAAAGGCAGGACCTCTCTCCCAGAGACTGCATTGAATGCGAGAGTGCTAGTAAAACGGTATCGGAGGAAAGTATTTCCCATACCTTTATACCGGGTGCAACTGGAGTGCGATCTAGTTTCAGGACCGGTAACCGTGGGGATTGTCCCTAGATTACCTGTGGATGGAGTCGACCTGCTCCTGGGTAATAATCTGGCAGAGGCAAAGGTGGTAGCTTCACCAGTGGTTTTAGAAAGACCCAAAGAGGTCAGAGAGACAGAGCAGTTACAGGAAGAGGTCCCTGGCACTTTTCCTGACTGTGTGGTCAAACAAGCTCTGTCAGAGGAGACTGAACTGACACTGCAGACAGATGACCCTACTGTCTGATTATCAGAAGCCTTCTTTGGGAAGTTAGAGAAACCAAAGGATGGGTTAAACAGGTCTTCCTTGGTCGAGGCTCAGCAAGCTGATCCAGGGTTAAAAAAGTTAGCACAGACTGCGCTCAAACTGAAGCTGAAGCAGAGGGAGTTCCAGAGTGCTACTATTTAAAGGATGAGGCGATGAAGAAGGGGAGACCTCCTCACAGACCTGCAGACGAAGAGTGGTCAGTGGTTCACCAGGTAGTGGTGCTGCCAAGATACTGTAGGGAAATATTGAGAATAGCCTACAAGACTCCAATGGCTGGACATGTCGGTATCAGAAAAACCCAAGCCCGCATAAGACAGCATTTTCACTGGCCACAACTCCACAAGGACGTGGTGGAGTTCTGCAAGACTTGCCACACATATCAGGCAGTGGGGAAGCCTCAATCGGTCATAAAACCGGCACCCCTAATTCCCATACCAGTTTTGGGGAACCGTTCAGCAGAGTACTGGTAGATTGCGTGAGAACCCTGTTAAGAACCAAAGGGGACTTCCAGTATCTTCTCACCATGGATGTGACTACCCAATTTCCAGAGGCTATCCGTCTAAGAACTTTCTCTGCCAAGGTAGTGGTTAAGAGGCTCACCCAATTCTTCACCCAATATGAGCTGCCTGCTGAGATCCAGTCGGATCAGGGCACAAATTTTATGTCTGATATTTTTAAAAACTCATGGGTAATTTGGGTATTACCCAGCTAAAGTCCTCAGCCTACCACCCACTGTCAAAAGGGGCTTTGGAGCCTATAGAGAATGATTAGGGCATACTGCTATAAGTACCCCCATGACGGGGACAAAGGGCTGGAGATTTCTTCTGTTTGCTACCCGAGACTAACCCAATGAGTCCACTGGCTTTAGTTCCTTTGAATTAGATTATGGACAAGAGGTGAGAGGTCCTCTAAAACTAATCAAGGAGGGGTTTTTGGGACACAGGGGCGAATCTTCCCTGTTAGATTACATCCCCATGTTCCGAGACGGACTCACGTGAGCCTGTGCGGTGGCTCAGGAACACCTAAAAACCTCCAAGACAACTATGAAAAGGCAGGCAGATAAACATGCCAAGGTCAGAGCATTTCAGCCCGGAGACCACGTGCTAGTGCTATTACCAATACAACGAGAACCATTGAAAGCCCGGTTCAGTGGCGAGTACACAGGGTAGTAAAGTGAATTAGCAGGTGAATTATATAATTGACAACCCAGATCATAGGAAAAAGCACATCAATACGGTTAAAATGGTACCAGAGCCAGGAAGGGGACTAACAAAAGTCTGTCAGGCAGTCAGAAAACAGCAGGGCAAAAGGGACAGAGAGAACGAGTTAGAGGGAGGCCTGGAGGATTCCCAAATCAAACCCACTACCATCCAGTTAGCTAACACTGAAATGTTAAGGAAATTAGATACCGTACTCTATTTAAACACAGGACAGAGAGGAGACCTAACAAGGCTGCTCACAGCGTTTAAAGGGATCTGCAGGGACAAACCAGGGTGCACAACCCTAACCCTACACAATGTGGATGTAGGAGAGACCCCTCCCACAAAACAAAGTCCCTATTGCCTAGGTCCCAGGAAACTGACCTAGGTTTGGGAGGAAATTCAGACTGAAGAACTAGAAATTAAAGATTTAAATTCTGAAGGTAGACACAGGAAAAACACATAAGCAAAAAGAAAACCCTAAACCCAAATAGGTTTTTGTGGCAGATTTGGAGGGTGGTGATGGTAGTGGTGACTGCAAATCAAGTATCCTAACTGAGGAGGAATTGTAGACCAGGCTGAATGAGCACAGAAAAAAAAGATGTACAAAAAGCACTGGATGATCTTCACAAAGTTATGAATGACTTTGAATCCAGAGTTAAGTTCACTGATAGAGAAACTGGAAAAGGAAGATATTTTAGAAATACACAAGGAAATTCAATGTATGCTGGTGCACAAGTTAATTGAGCCCAGTCGAAGCAGTTGGAGTTCCCCAATTGTGCTTGTGCACAATCCCAGATTTAAAAAAAATTAAACCTAGAGTATGGCCATGACAACGAGACTGATGAGTGTGGGTACAGAGTTTTTAATTTGAGGTCCCATAATGAAATGTTCCTGCTGCCACATTTCATTTCGCATCGTGGGGAGGTGTTACACCTATGTCTTTTGTTGAATAATAATTTTCTTCGATGCACTGGCCAGAGATCTGAATTTATACATTTTTTAAAAAGACATTTATAACAGGGTGACTGCTAGCAGCTTAAGATGATCACCTAGTTTGCTACAAGTACTGTGAGGCGGGAAATGAACTGTCTGTGCATTTCTCAGCAAGAACCAAGACCCGGGAAGTTTTTAAAGGAACTACTTGTTCTTTTCAGCAAGCAGTGAATTACTGTTAACTGCTATGTTTGAATCAGATTGACTGTCATGTGACAAGCCCCTCCCATCTGTGGTTTTAAGCTGGTGTTTTCTCTGCAGCAGAGAAGCAGCAATAGAACTCTGACATGAGCAGACCCTAAGGAGGGTTCCTCTCTCTCTCCATTCCAGCTTGAAAGCTTTCAAATCCTGCTTGCTGACTGACCAACTTTGCACAATCAAAAACCCCACTGGAGGAAATCATCCACATTGCTATCTCCAAGAGACTCACCAAGCCAGCCATCTACCTCTTCAAATTAAAAGCCTCAGGACCAGTGAATTCAGCTGGAAGCTGGACGTATCACCAAACTCTACACACTGTATACTTTTTTTTTAATGAACTCTAACTCAACCAATCTACCTTTTCCCACTCTGTAAACTATTTCTGTTTGTGTGCGTGTGTGTGTGTGTGTGCGCGCGCGTGTGAGAGACAGAGAGAGATAATGAAAGTTGATGGGGTTTTTTTGTGCGATTTAGGGACAATAAAGTTAACCTCTGTCTTTGTTAACTCAAGAAAACCTGTCTGATTGACTACTTACTTGCTATGATCATAACCAAAACCAAACAACTACTGAATAGGCCAGTACATCCAGTTTAAGCAAGAATTAAACCTGTTGGGGTCAAACAAGGAGAAGGAAAAGAGGGGAGCCCTTCAACCCTTCCTCACTTGACCATAACACTAATTTTAAATAGCAGAAATGCTTTAGGGTTTTTATTTGGGTTCTTTTTTTCGGAAATCACCAAAACACCCTAAAATCATGTCCCTAACAAATACCATTTCTCCAATATCATCCTCTCTAGTTCATTTCTTACCAATCTTACTGCATGAACTGTTCAATTATGTCAAAATAATTGGCAGCTGAGCATGTGAATACCATATTAAAAGGTATAGATTAACCTCCACTTAACTAAAGCATTCTCAGTAATTCTATTTTTACAAGTTTCACGAAAATAGTCAATAATTCAGAATTCTGTTAGTAGACATACCAACATTTTGTTACCAAATGTCAAGGTGAATTTGAAGCAAAAAGTACTGTAAGTGGTATTTATATAGGTGTTTGCCATCTCAAATCTAATAAATATCGGGGAGGCGGTGACGTAGTGGTATTATCATTGGATGAGTAACCCAGAGACCCAGGGTATTGATCTGGAGACATGGGTTTGAATCCCACCACAGAAGGTGGAATTTGAATTGAATTAATAAATCTGGAATTAAAAGCTAGTCTAATGATGGCCATGAAACCATTGTTGATTGTTGTAAAAACCCATCTGGTTCACTAATGTCCTTGAGGGAAGGAAATCTGCTGTCCTTACCTGGTCTGGCCCACATGTGACTCCAGACCCACAGCAATGTGGTTGACTCTTACATGCCCTCTGAAATGGCCTAGCAAGCCACTCAGTTGTACCTAACCGCTACGAAGTTAATAAAAAGGAATGAAACCGGACGGACCACCCGGCATCGACCCAGGCACCGAAACGACAATGGCAAACCCAGCCCTGTCGACCCTGCAAAGTCCTCCTTACTAACATCTGGGGGCTTGCGCCTAAATTGGGAGAGCTGTCCCACAGACTAGTCAAGCAACAACCAGACATGGTCATACTCACGGAATCACACCTGACAGACAAAGTCTCAGACACTGCCATCACAATCCCCGGGTATGTCCTGTCCCACTGGCAGGACAGACCCACCAGAGGTGGAGGGACAGTGGTCTACAGTAGGGAGGGAGTTGCCCTGAGAGTCCTCAACATTGACTCCGGACCCCATGAAGTCTCATGGTATCAGGTCAAACATGGGCACGGTAACCTCCTACTGATTACCACCTACCGCCCTCCCTCAGCTGATGACTCAGTACTCTTCCATGTTGAACACCACTTGGAGGAAGCACTGAGGGTGGCAAGGGCACAAAATGTACTCTGGATGGGGGACTTCAATGTCCATCACCAAGAGTGGCTCGGTAGCACCACTACTAACCGAGCAGGCCGAGTACGAAAGGACATAGTTGCTAGACTGGGTCTGCGGCAGGTGGTGGGGGAACCAACAAGAGGGAAAAACATACTTGACCTTGGCCTCACCAATCTGTCTGCAGCAGATCCTTCTGTCCATGACTGTATTGGTAGGAGTGACCACCGCACAGTCCTTGTGGAGACGGTCCCGCCTTCACATTGAGAATACCCTCCATCATGTTGTGTGGCACTACCACCATGCTAAATGAGATAGATTTTGAAAAGATCTAGCAATGCAAAACTGGGCATCCAAGAGGCGCTGTGGGTCATCAGCAGCAGCAGAACTGTACTCAACCTCAATCTGTAACCTCATGGCCTGGCATATCTCCCACTCTACCATTACCACCAAGCCAGCAGATCAACCCTGGTTCAATGAAGAGTGCAGGAGGGCATGCCAGGAGCAGCACCAGGCACACCTCAAATTGAGGTGTCAACCTGGTGAAGCTACAACCCAGGACTACATGCATGACAAACTGCATAAGCAACATACAATAGACAGAGCTAAACGATCCCATAACCAACGGATCAAATCTAAGCTCTGCAGTCCTGCCACATCCAGCCGTGAATGGTGGTGGACAATTAAACAACTAACTGGAGGAGGTGGCTCCACAAATATCCCCATCCTCAATGATGGGGGAGCCCAGCACATCAGTGCGAAAGATAAGGCAGAAGCATTTGCAACAATCTTCAGCCAAAAGTGCCGAGTTGATGATCCATCTCGGCCTCCTCCTGAAGTCCCCAGCATCACAGATGCCAGATGTTGTAGGGTATTCCCAAGCGCAGAGGCACCTGCAGTAAATATCATACTGTTTAAATGTTATTTGAGTAACCAGTAACGTATAATCTTAGTGAACAATGAAGAGGTTGCAAGGCATCATGGGGCTTAGCCAACTTGACCACATTCCACACAGGAGCTGAGTAACATAAATTCAAACAAAGACTCATTAAATGGAAAGCAGATGTCCTTGTGGAATGCTGATAAAGGTACCAGCCTGTAACGAGGTCAAGATAAGATGGTACGCGTACATGAGAACCAAGGATAATGGATAAGAGGGAATGGAAAACATCATGAGTAATCCCCTATCTGTCTATGGGCCGGTTGTGCAGTCCCTCCATGCCTAGTAACCACTTCTATTGGCTCTAATAATCAATGTATATGATCTATAATAGTTGTGATTGGACCATGTCCAGCCAGGATGGCCTGAGTAACTGTTTGAAAATGTATAAGTATTGATGATTTTCCTTTGTTCGGTGGAGAGGCATCTGGACAGCCCAGTGACCTGCTCCCCGCTGGCGTAATAAACTGTTTGACATTGGAGCAGACCTGAGTGTCGAGTGATTCTTCGAGATTCATTCCCGCTAATACCTACTTCAGCCAATTCGATTCACTCCGTGTGATATCAAGAAATGACTGAAGGCACTGGATACTGCAAAGGCTATGGGTCCTGACAATATTACGGCAATAGTACTGAAGACCTGTGCTCCAGAACTTGCCGCGCCCCTAGCCAAGCTGTTCCAGTACAGCTACAACACTGACATCTACCCAGCAATGTGGAAAATTGCCCAGGTATGTCCTGTACACAAAAAGCAGGACAAGTCCAACCCGGCCAATTATCGCCCCATCAGTCTACTCTCAATCATCAGTAAAGTGATGGAAGGTGTGATCAATGGTGCCATCAAGCAGCACTTGCTTAGCAATAACCTGCTCAGTGACGCTCAGTTTGGGTTCTGCCAGGGCCACTCAGCTCCTGACCTCATTACAGCCTTGGTTCAAACATGGACAGAACAGCTGAACTCAAGAGGTGAGGTGAGAGTGACTGCCCTTGACATCATGGCAGCATTTGACCGAGTATGGCATCAAGGAGCCCTAGCAAAACTGAGGTCAATGGGAATCAGGGGGAAAACACTCTGCTGGCTGGAGGCATACCTAGCGCAAAGGAAGATGGCTGTGGTTGTAGGAGGTCAATCATCTAAGCTCCAGGATATCACTGCAGGAGTTCTTCAGGGTAGTGTTCTGGGTCCAACCATCTTCAGCTGCTTCATCAATGACCTTCCTTCAATCATAAGGTCAGAAGCGGGGAGGTCTGCTGATGATTGCACGATGTTCAGCACCATTCGCGACTCCTCAAATACTGAAGCAGTCCGGGTAGAAATGCAGCAAGACCTAGACAAAAATCCAGGCTTGGGCTGAAAAGTGGCAAGTAACATTTGCGCCACACAAGTGCCAGGCAATGACCAACTCCAACAAGAGAGAATCTAACCATCTCCCCTTGACATTCAATGGCATTATCATTGCAGAATTCCCCATTATCAACATCCTAGGGGCTACCATTGATCAGAAACTGAACTGGAGTAGCCATCTAAATACCCTGGCTGCAAGAGCAGGTCAGAGGCTAGGAATCCTGCGGCAAGTAATTCACCTCCTGACTCCCCAAAGCCTGTCCACCATCTACATGGCACAAGTCAGGAGTGTGATGGAATACTCTCCACTTGCCTGGATGGGTGCAGCTCCAACACTCAAGAAGCTCGACACCATCCAGAACAAAGCAGTCCGTTTGCTTGGCATACCATCCACAAACATTCACTCCCTCCACCAGCGACGCACAGTGGCAGCAGTGTGTACCATCTACAAGATGCACTACAGCAACGCACCAAGGCTCCTTAGAAAGCACCTTCCAAATCCGCGACCTCTACCACCTCGAAGGACAAGAGCAGCAAATGCATGGGATCACCACCACCTGTAAGTTCCCCTCCAAGCCACACACCATCTGATTTGGAACTATATTGCCATTCCTTAACTGGCGCTGGGTCAAAATCCTGGAACTCCCTTCCTAACAGCACTGTGGGTGTACCTACCTCACATGGACTGCAGCTGTTCAAGAAGGCAGCTCACCACCACCTTCTCAAGGGTAATTAGGGATGGGCAATAAATGCTGGCATAGCCAGTGACGCCCACATCCCATGAATGAATTTTTTAAAAACAGGATTTTTTTTCTATCTTTTGATTTAATTGGTTATTCATTATTACAACTTGTATTCGTAATGCATCTTCAATGTAGAAAAACATCCCAAGGTGCTTTGCTGAGGTGTAATCAAAGGAACCATTAGGTACTGTGATCAAAAGTTTGGTTAAAAGTTAACTTTTAAGAAGGGTTTTAAGAGAGTAGAAAGATTGGTGGGGCAGATGGGCTTAAGGTAGGAATTCCAGACCATGGGTGTGGATGGCTTCAAGAACAGCTGCCGATATGGCATGAAGGAAGAGGGAATGCATAAGAGTCAGAGGGGCAGGTTTTTTTGGGGGGGGGAGGGGGTCGGTCAGTTGTTGGGCTGGAGGAGGTTACAGGAGCGGCATGCATGAAGGGAATTAAATAGTTTTAATTTGGAGACATTAAGGAACTGGGAGCCAATGGAGATCAGCAAGGACAGGAGTGATGAGTGAACGGAGGGTAACATACAGGCAGCAGAGTTTTGGTTGAGCTGAAGTTTACAGAGGTACAGGATAATAGACATGGAATCTAGGCTAGAGCAAGGAATAGTTGGCTTGATAGGCAAGGGGAAGGGGGTGGGAAGCAACAGAGGCAGCTAAATGGATGGACTCAATCCTAATGACAAAGTAGTCCATGAGTTCCTCGCACATTGTTGGAGGCGTAGTTGAAGAACGTATTAAGATAACGGTTTTCAGTGAAAAGTAGCCACTAGTTTATTTTATTTTATTTAGAGATACAGCACTGAACAACCACCCATTTATACTAACCCTACACTACCCCATATTTTCTACCACATCCCCACCATTCTCCTACCACCTACCTACACTAGGGGCAATTTACAATGGCCAATTTACCTACCAACCTGCAAGTCTTTTGGAGGAGAAGGGAAACCGGAGCACCCGGCAGAAACCCACGCAGACACAGGGAGAACTTGCAAACTCCGCACAGGCAGTACCCAGAATCGAACCCGGGTCGCTGGAGCTGTGAGGCTGCGGTGCTAACCACTGCGCCACTGTGCCGCCCAATTAATCTTTGCTTTCCAACATGATCCTGGAGCAGTGGGTGGTTTCGACAAAGGACAGCAAGGCTGATAGCATCTGATATGATCTAGCCAGATCTGGCGTTATATGGCTAAATCACCTATGCAGCAGATATGCTCAAACCTGTGCCCCTTGACCTTGAGGGATCGAAGATGGGGACCATGCTTGGTGGCAGGGTGGGGGGGCGGGAAAGAGGGGTGGTTTAGGGGAGGTGGAGGTAAGGATGACCGGGATAAGAAAGAATAAGCATTTTCCCTCGGACATAGGCATCAAAGATGGAGGTGAGGCAATGATTTAGCAAATCGACAGAAGCCGCAGTATTGTGGTAAATGAAAGGCAAAAGGCTAGGCAACCGGAAGCTTTAAAGTGCAATTATAAGTGACTTTGAGAAAGAGTTGATTTTTCCAGGCATGGACATAGAAGGAACTTGGATTGGAACAGGGTACAGATACAAGCAAGTGGTTGGCAATGTCCTTACCAGTCATCACAATCACTGGAATCACATGAGATGGAAAGGTCAAGAAGGTGGCCATATGAAGTGCACAGTTTATATAGAGGGAGAAGTTTAGAGAAGACAGCAGGGAAGTGCAATCAGAGGAGACAGAGCAAGGTGAATTGAGTCGGAGATTAGAGTTACAGAGGAAGAATAATCAATCATTCAGTGCAGGGGTTGAGGGAGGAAAGGCGGGAAGATATATTGGAAGAGAACTTCAGGTTGAACCTTGGGTGGAATATAGAAGCTGAGAATTCCAAAGAAGAAGCAAGATGGGTGGATAAAATGAGGTGCTTCAAGGAGAAGATCCCAAAGGAATACAGGAGAGAACAAGGTGTGAATTAGATATAAAAACAAGAAATGCTGGAATCACTCAGCAGGTCTGGCAGCATCTGTGAAAAGAGAAGCAGAGTTAACGCTTCGGGTCAGTGACCCTTCATCGGAACTGACAAATATTAGAAAAGTCACAGGTGATAAGCAAGTGAGGTGGGGGTGGGGCAAGAGATAACAAAGGAGGTCTAAGATTGGACCAGGCCACATAGCTGACCAAAAGGTCACAGAGCAAAGGCAAACAATATGTTAATGGTGTGTTGAAAGACAAAGCATTAGTACAGATTAGGTGTTAATACAGTGAATATTGAACAGCAGCAAGTGCAAACCTGAAAAAAAACAGTGGGTAAGCAAACTGAACAAACTAAGATGAAATGAAATAATATGGAAAAAAAAAAGATTGTAAAAAATGTAAAAAAAAAAGGAAGAATGTAAGGAAGAAAGGAAGAAAGAATTTAAAAATGTACAAATCAATTCACTGCTAATTAAAAAAAAGTGATTGTAAGGTAAAGAGGCACAAAGCAAATATTTTAGACTGAAGAAAACCAGTAGAATCCACCTAAGTTGCCACAGCTTTTACATATAAATAGAAACCTAAACTCAGGCGAAAGAAAGTAACAGACACCAAGACTGAGATTTTACCAGCCCTCTGAAGGCGGGCTGGATGATCAGAAGCGGCTGGCCATTTAAGGTAATTAACTGGCCTATTAACAGCCATTTTACACCCTCCCGACATTTTACCAGCATCAGAGCAGCACCCCGCCACATGGGAAGACCACAAGGTACATTGAGGTGGCCTTCCATCCCGGAAACTCCATGTCCCACGGAAAGGCCCCAGGCGGCTAGGGCCACCCCTGCGGCTCCAGCATCGTCACTGGAGCATTCACCCCTCTGATCACTGGAGCCTGCCTGTCTGGCACCAGCACATTAAAAACGATTCTCACCTGCCCTTTGAGGGCACCACAACATGGAGGTACCAACCCTTCTCCCTGCAGCCGCAGCCACATGGGCTGCAGACTTGTCGGCCCTCTCATTGTGCTGGCAGCTTGGAGAGGCAGGCCATTGTCTTTAATGGCCACCAGTAAATTCCCCTCTACTGTCCCGCCGTTTGCCCGTGCAGGCTCAAGACCAGCATTTGGCCCCGGTGGTAAGACCCACAGTGTGCTGGTAAAATTCCAGCCCAAGTTCCACAACCATTATCAATTCAGTTTCACTTTTATGATTCAACGAATGTAGCCATCGTCCTCCCCCGAGCTGATTAACATTTCAACAACTTATATTTATATAGCGCCTTTAACGTAATGAATTCCCCAAGGTGCTTCACAGCAGCATTATGAAACAAAATATGACACCGAGCCACACAAGTAGATATTAGGTCAGATGACCAGAAACTTTGTCAAAGAGGTAAGTTTTAAGGATGTCTTAAGGGAGGAAAGTGAGGTAGAGAGGAGAAGTGTAGGAAGGGAATTTCAGAGCTTAGGCCCTTGGCAAGTAAAGGCGCGACCACCAATGGCGGTGAAATTAAAATTGCAGATGCGCAAGAAGCCAGAACTTGAAGTGCGCAGATATCTCGGAGGGTCATAGGGCTGGAAGAGATGAGAGATAGGGAGTGACAAGGCCATGTAGGGATTTGAAAACATGATGAGAATTTTAAAATCAATACGTTGCTTGATCGGAAGTCAATGTAGGTCAGCGAGTACAGTGATAGGCAAACGGGACTTGGTGTGAGTTAAGACACGGGCAGCAGAGTTTTGGATGAACTTAAGTTTACAGAGGGCAGAATGTGAGAGACCAGCCAGGAGTGCATTGGAATAGGCATGCCCAGAGGTAACAAAGGCATGAATGAGGTTTTCAGCAGATGAGATGTTACAGAGACGGAAATATGCGGTCTTAGTGTCACGCTTACGAGAAGTGCGACGATGAAAAAATACAAACTAAATCTGAAAAGTTAGTTAAAAAATTGACTTTTTTACAAAATACTGGAAAAGATGGCCGCATGTGTAGTTAAACATTGCCACGCTATCTGTTTGAGACAAAGGATCCCTAGCCAGGTTGGAAGGTGTCAATTACACCCATCCAGAAACATTCCTGAATTGAATAGGTTCGACCGAAACAAAGAAGCTATGAAGTGGAACCATTATAACCGGCTTATTCTCATCCTGGGCCAATGTGTGATCACCACGGGGGAAGTATCAAAGCGTCTCCTACCAGAGGAGGCCAGATAGGGGAGATGGTGGTGTAGATGGGCTAGTAATCCAGAGGCCCAGGCTAACGATATAAAAGCAAAATACCCACTCAGCAGATCTGGCAGCATCTGTGGAAAGAGAAGCAGAGTTAACGTTTCAGGTCAGTGACCCTTCTTCGGAACTAGCAAATATCAGAAATGTCAACGGTTATAAGCAAGTGAGCCGGGGGTGGGGCAAGAGATAACAAAGGAGAAGGTGTAGATTGGACAAGGCCACATAGCTGATCAAAAGGTCATGGAGCAAAGGCAAACAATGTTAATGGTGTGTTGAAAGACAAAGCATTAGTACAGATTAGGTGTGAATATACTGAATATTGAACAGCAGCAAGTGCAAACCTGAAGAAAAACAACCTGAAAAAAACAGTGGGTAAGCAAACTGAACAAACTAAGATGAAATGAAATAAACTAAAGAAAAAAAATTGTAAAAAAAGAATAACTAAAAATAAAAGTAAAATGGGGGGCCCGTCATGCTCTGAAATTATTGAACTCAATGTTCAGTCCAGCAGGCTGTAGTCTGCCTAATCGGAAAATGAGATGCTGTTCCTCGAGCTTGCATTGATGTTCAGTGGAACACTGCAGCAAGCCCAGGACAGAGATGTGAGCATGACAGCAGGGGGGAGTGTTGAAATGGCAAGCAACCGGAAGCTCAGGGTCCTGCTTGCGGACTGAGCGGAGGTGTTTCGCAAAGTGGTAACCCAGTCTGCGTTTGGTCTCCCAAATGTAGAGGAGACCACATTGTGAGCAGCGAATACAGTATACTACATTGAAAGTAGTACAAGTAAATCGCTGCTTCACCTGAAAGGAGTGTTTGGGGCCTGGGATAGTGAGGAGAGAGGAGGTAAATGGGCAGGTATTACACCTCCTGCGATTGCAGGGGAAGGTGCCATGGGACGGGGACGAGGTGGTGGGGGTAATGGAGGAGTGGACCAGGGTGTCGCGGAGGGAACGATCCCTTCAGAATGCTGACAGGGGAAGGGAGGGGAAGATGCATTTGGTAGTGGCATCACGCTGGAGGTGGCGGAAATGGCGGAGGATGATCCTTTGGATATGGAGGCTGATGGGCTAGAATGTGAGGACAAGGGGAACCCTGTCACGGTTCTGGGAGGGAGGGGAAGGGGTGAGGGTAGAGGTGCGGGAAATGGGCCAGACACGGTTGAGGGCCCTGTCAACCACAGTGTGGGGGAATCCTCGGTTGAGGAAAAAGGAGGTCATACAGAAGCACCGTCATGGAAGGTGGCATCATCAGAGCAGATGCGTCGGAGATGGAGAAACTGGGAGAATGGAATGGAGTCCTTACAGGAGGTAGGGTGTGAAGAAGTGTAGTCGAGGTAGCTGAGGGAGTCGTAGGGCTTATAATGGATATTAGTAGACAACCTATCCCCAGAGATGGAGACAGAGAAGTCGAGGAAGGGAAGGGAAGTGTCAGAGATGGACCATGTAAAGGTGAGAGAAGGGTGGAAATTGGAAGCAAAGTTGATAACGTTTTCCAGTTCAGGGCGGGAGCAGGAAACGGCACCGATACAGTCATCAATGTACTGGAAAAAGAGTTGGGGGAGGGGGCCTGTGTAGGACTGGAACAAAGAACGCTCGACATATCCCACAAAAAGACAGGCATAACTAGGACCCATGCGGGTACCCAAAGCAACAACTTTTACTTGAAGGAAGTGAGCGAAGTTGAAGGAGAAGTTGTTCAATGTGAGAACAAGTTCAGCCAGGCGGAGAAGGGTGGTGGTGGATGGGGACTGGTTGGGCCTCTGTTCCAGGAAGAAGCGGAGAGCCCTCAAACCATCCTGGTGGGGGATGGAGGTGTAGAGCGATTGGACGTCCATAGTGAAGAGGCGGCGGTTAGGACCAGGAAACTGGAAATTGTCAAAATGACATAGGGCGTCAGAAGAGTCACGGATGTAGGTGGGAAGAGACTGGACCAGCGGAGAAAAGATAGTGTCAAGATAGGAAGAAATAAGTTCAGTGGGGCACGAGCAGGCTGACACAATGGGTCTGCCGGGCCAGTCCCGTTTGTGGATTTGGGAAGGAGGTAGAAGCGAGCTGTCCGGGGTTGCGGGACTATAAGCTGTAGACGGAAGATCTCCAGAGGAGATGATGTCAGTGACAGTCCTTTGGACTGTGGCTTGATGTTCGGTGGTGGGGTCATGGTCCAGAGGGAGGTAGGAAGAAGCGTCTGAGAGTTGGCGTTGAGCTTCTGCAAGGTAGAGGTCGGTACGCTATAAAACAACAGCACCACCCTTGTCTGCAGGTTTGATGACCATGTCGGGGTTAGACCTGAGAGAACGGAGTGCCTCAAGCTCCGAGGGGGATAGGTTAGAGTGAGTGAGGGGGGCAGAGAAATTGAGATGACCAATGTCTCGCCAACAGTTTTCAATGAAGAGATCAAGAGCGGGTAAGAGGCCAGGGGGAGGGGTCCAGGTACAGGGAGAATGCTGGAGGCAGGTGAATGGGTCTGCTGGTCGGGGGGAGGACTCCTGGTCAAAGAAGTGAGCCCGGAGACGGAGGCGACGGAAGAAGAGCTCAACGTCATGCCGAGCTCAAAATTCATTGAGGTGGGAGTGTAAGGGGATAAAACTGAGACCTTTGCTGAGTACAGAACGTTCAGCATCAGAGAGGGGGAGGTCAGAGGGTATAGTGAATACACGGCAAGGGGTCAGATCAGAAGGGGTGGGATCAGAGGGAAGTGAAGCGGAAGGAGGATCTGGAGGAGCATTCGTCCCCATCAGCTGCTGGTGCTTGCGTTCCTCGACATCTGAAAGGAAGAAAAAAAGTTTTTTGTTAATGCGTCAGATGAGACGAAAGATGAAATGAAACTGCGGAGTAGAACAGCTTTGAGATAAGGTGAGGCGGTGCTGCTGGAGAGAGAGGTTCAGTGTGTGCACGTGGCGGCGCATAGCACTGAGTGCGGATCTCAGGATGCGGCGATAGTAGCAGTCCGAGGAACGTTGTATTTCTCAGATACCTGTAATCCTTGGTGGATTCAAAACATGATGGGTGAAAATGCAGTTGGAATCCACATGGAATAAGTCGGAGCCGGAGGCAGTCACTGAGGAAGGAGATGTGGCTGTGAAAACAAGTTTTGGTAGGCACTTTATCAAACACCAGGAGGGAAATAGAAAGCAATGAAGGTGAAGATAAAAGAGACAAACGAAAATCCCGTTGGAGGGAAGAGCAGAACTTCAAGGCCCAGGCTAATGAGCTGGGGACACAGGTTCAAATCCCACCACGGCAGCCAGCATAATTTAAATTCAATTAATTGATTAAAAAAATCTGGAATTGGAAGCTCGTCTCAGTAATGGTGACCATGAAACTATCGTTGGCGTAAAAACCCACTTGTTTCACTAATATCCTTAGGGAAGGACATTTCCTTCCTTAGAATAATCATAGAACATTTACGGCACACAAAGAGGCCACTTGGTCCATCGTGTCTGTGCTGGCCAGAAAAAAAGAGCCACCCAGACGAATCCCACTTTCCAGCATTTGGTCCGTAGCCCTTGACGGAAGGAAATCTGCCATCCTTACCAGGTCTCGCCTACATGTGACTCCAGACCCACAGCAATGTGGTTGACTCTTAACTGCCCTTGACTCAGTTGTCAAGGGTAATTAGGGATGGGCAATAAATGCTGGTCTTGCCAGTGATCCCTTCATCCCACGAAAGAAGCATCACCAAGAAGCTTGTGCAGCTAAGGGCTGGGAGAAAATCCAGCAAGCCAGAAGGGAGGCACGCCCTGCTGTAAATTCGACATTTTTAAACTTATGCAGCAGTGAAATTGGAAGTGATCCTGCGTTCAAACTGAACTTTCCAAGAGAGAACGTACAAACACCTCAGGCCTGCAACCAATGAGACCTTGACTTCCGAGAGAATTCAACAGGTTTACCGTGAACCCCGAAACCCTATGTCCCTTATAAACCACTTACCTCTTTTCCTCTCTATCTGTCTCTTCTTTTGTGTGTGTGTGTGTGTCTGTATGTGCGTGTGAGCGTGCGTGCAATCCAGCAAAGGCATTAGTGGATGTGGTTGCGACAATTTCAGGATAAGGCATATTGCTCAATAAATAATTAATCTTTTAAACCTACAAGGAAAGCTGTCACTGTTTGTTTATTTGACAAATAAAACACAGAGATTAAACCCTAATGACAAAAAAACGCTTGCTGCGTCAGGTGGGGGTTGAACAGTGGGAACCACCCACACCCCTTACTACCTGGCCGTAACATAGTGATGACACAAATATGTGGTCAGAAACTAATTGCGGGGTTAAACAGGACACCAAGGTTGTGAGTAGATTGGTTTAGTCTCAGACTGTTGCCAAGGAGAGGGATGGAGGCGGTCGCTAGAGAATGGAGTTTGGAGTGGGAACCGAAAACGATGGCTTCAGTCTTCCCAATGCTTAATTGGAGGAAACTCTCTGTTCATCCAGTACTGGATGTCAGATAAGCAGTCGGACAATTTAGCAACAGTAGAGGAGATAAGGGAGGTAGAGCTAGTATTCACAGCATACATGTGAAAACTAATGCTATGCTTGCGGATGATGTCGCGAAAGGGCAGCACGTAGATGAGAAATAGGAGGGGGCAAAGTATGGATCTTTGGGGCCATCACTTCATAATTCATTTGTTTATCCAGTGCCAAATATACTCAGGTAATCATCCTACCATACTGTAGTGACGTATAAAATACAGCACATTCTGCCTTTTAGTCTCAAATGATCTAAAGAATGCACTAGTGATACAGTCTCTGGAGCTGGATCTGAACCCCAGTTAAAACTTAAAAAGCTTTGCCAGTCCTAGAAAGCAAGCACACTTAAATTTTTCAACCGTTTTGGAGCAAACGTTTCAAAGAGGACACAAAATCCTGGTGGATTCTATTAACAAAGTATGTTAACAACAAAAGTAATGGCACTGTGACATTCTGCTTTTAGAAAAAAGAAAGCTGGGAACAAAGAGCAAAGTAGATACTGAGCTTATCATACCTCTTAGCAGTAACAGCTCGCCTCCAGCCTGCCTGCATGTGTCCAGTTAGGCACCCCCACTGAGACACAGACATGGAGTCTACCCAGAAAACCACAGGCAGCTCTCCATCTAGAAACAGTTATTTTACAAATACTAAGTTAAACCTTCTGCATTGTGCTGGGCTCTGGCAAAAAAAAAAATCACTGAACTTTACCACAGGCAATCCGAACAACTGCATGATTTAACATTCTTCTCCCATCAACTGTTGAAAAGAATTCTCATATTTCCACTCAGCAATATGGTAGTAAGCAGCATCTAATGAAATTTGACCCAGAAATCCTATTTGGAGATGTCACAGAAAGCACAGTGAGTGATCGAGGGGAAAGAAAGCCCACACCTGCCCTCCACAACAACTGTTTATAACACAAATGTCTAAGAAAAGCATCCTTAGAGCAAGGAAATAAAACACATTACTATAATGTATTTAATTAAACAAAATTCACAAATAATAGCTCAATTGGTTGAGAATTGAAATTCATAAATTAATCGAGAGATTTGATTTTTATTACATTGAATTACATAGAATATACAACGTAGAAACAGGTCATTCGGCCCAACCAGCACATGGTAGTGTTTATGTTCCATTCCCATCCTGCCTCATCTATCAGCATAACCCTCTATTCTGTTCTTCCTCATATGCTCATCTAGCACCCTCTTAAATGCATCTGCGCTGGTCACCTCACCCATTCCCTGTGGTAGCGAGGTCCAGATTATCACCAGTCTTGGTGTAAAGAGGATTCTTCTGAATTCGCTGTTTGATTTCTTGGCGACTATCATATATTGATGGTCTCTAGTTCCGCTCTTCCCCACATGTGGAAACACACACTATCCTGGATCTGAGATATTAATTACAGCGGCTCATTTAAATGGCTGGGACCATTCAGGTGGAGGGGGCGGGCTGTCCTTCCCTGGCAAAGGTGTCAAGCGCCTCCGCGCAGGTGCCATTTTTAAAGGGCTTCGAGCCCAACAATAGAATTTTAATTTTAATGGGACATTTGTTCAAAAAAATAAAATTTACTGATCTAGAACTTCTCCCACCACCCCAACAACTGTACATTTAATTCCTTGGCCTCTCCCCCACCTCTCCACCCCCCGCCCCAAAATTTGTAAACTACCTTCAACCCCTTCCCACTATCCCCTAGACGAATCAGGTTAGTTTGACCCCGCTCCTCCACCCTTCCACACTGAAATACTTACCTGCTCCCCCCTCCCCACCAGTGTCCCGCAGTGAATCTCCGAATTGATATCCGAAGGCGCGGCAGCTTGGCTGCTGCCACCAATATGGCACCGGAATGGACGGCGGGAGTGGGTCAGTATTTAATTCATTAATTTAATTAAATTACCATACAAATTTTGGTTCCACTGCCAGCAATATCGGGCTGAGCCTCTCCTAGAGGCATTCCCCCCCCACACCACCACCCCTGCCCCCCCACAAACATCGGTGGGAGGGGGGGGGGGGGGGGGGGGGGGGAGAGAACGGGGCTGTAAAATCCAGCCCACTGTCTACTCTTTCAAGACCTTTCATAATTGTGAAGCCTCAAGAGAAAAGAGACCCAGCCTGTACATCCTTTCCTGATGGGAATAACCTCTTATTTATTATTTATTTGTATTAGTTATCAATACCTGAAGCATATAAATACATAATTTAAAAAAAAGTGTAACTAAGAGTCTAAGAAACCAATCAAGTTTTCGTGATTAGAGTATTTTTAATATGAACGCAGCCTACTTTTCAAAATTTGGAAGGGTGTATATTCCTACACATATTATACTATCAAAAAACTGAAAAGCAGAAGTGTGCAAAGCAGCCAGTAGGTATTTTATTTAAAAAGGAACTATAGAAGTTTCCAGTCTTCTAATTGATGTTAGTTGTGAAATGCTATAATACTGAAACTTCAATAAGTGAAATTACCTAGATGACCACATCATAGATTGATTTCAATTTCAATGATTTAAGAGAGGATCTATCACAGATTGAATGGAAGCAAAGATTGGCAAAAACAGTAAATTAGCAATAGCAAGCCTTCAAGGCAGGGATAGTTCAGGTTCAAACTGATCATTTTTCCATGAAGACCAAAGATGGGACATGAAAAGCTAGAACTCCCTGGATGACAAAAGGAAATAAGAGGTTAAAATAATACAGTAATAGGTTTACGACAAATGTCAGGTACAGAATTCAACCAAAAACCAGCCAGAATAGAGAGAGTGCAGGGGGAAATTGTAAAAGTAGAAGGGTAAAAACAGATGAGAAACATTAGCAGGTAACAAAAGGAAACCCAAATTTTTATAAAAGTAAAAATGTAAAAAGTAAAATGATAGTTAAAGGAATGGTGGGGCCAATTAGGGATTAAAGAAAAAGAAATCTTGAGAAGGGAAAAAGGTATGAGAAAGGTACCAGTAACTTTGCATCTGAATTCACAAAAGGAGGACGAAGTTAATGTCGCAGTAGAGGAGGAGGTAGCAGAGATATTAGATAGAAAGGAGGTACAAAACAGGTTGACATCATTCAAAGTTAACAAGTCACTCAATCCAGATGGTATGCATCCCAGGTTACTGATGGAAGCTAGGGTATATATAGCAGAAGCTCTGATCACAATCTTCCAATACTTCTTGGATATGGGTGTGGTGCCAGAGAACTGGAGGATTGCAAATGTTACAGTCCTATTGAAAAAAGGGGAGAGGGATAAACCTGGTAATTACAGGACAGTCAGCCAGTGATGAGAAAACTACTAGAGACCATCATTATGGACAAAGTTAATTCTCATTTGGAGAAGCATGGGTTAATAAGGGACAGCCAGCATGGATTTGTTAAAGGCAAATACTGTCTCACTAACCTGATTGAGTTCTTTGATAAAGTAACAGAGAGGGTTGATAAGGGAATGCAGTAGATGTTGTATACATGGACTTTCAAAAGGCATTTGATGATATACCACATCACATAGCTGCTCGGTAAATGGAAGCACATAGGATTAAAGGGTCAGTGGTAACTTAAGAATGGAACTGGCTAAGAGGAGGTAGGAGAGCAGTGAATGGATGTTTTTCTATTTGGAGCAAAGTATGCAGTGGTGGATTGCAGGGGTTGGTATTAAGACCACTGTTTTTCTTAACATAAGTGAACTGGACTTGGGTATAGCAGTGCAACTTTTAAGTTTGCAGATGATACAAAATTTTGCAACATAGTAAATAGTGAGGAGGATTTAACAGATGTCAGGAGATGATGAAAGGTAACTGACCTGAAACATTAACTCTGCTTCTCTTTCAACAGATGCTGCCAAACCTGAGTATTTCCAGCATTTCTTGTTTTTATTTCAGGAGATGATAGATTGGTGGTGAAATGGTCAGACACATGGCAGATGCAATTTAATGCAGTTAAGTATAAAGTAATGCCTTTATAGAACATTACAGCACAGTACGGGCCCTTCGGCCCTCGATGTTGCGCCGACCTGTGAAACCATCTGACCTACACTATTCCATTTTCATCCATATGTCTATCCAATGACCACTTAAATGCCCTTAAAGTTGGCGAGTCTACTACTGCTGCAGGCAGGGCGTTCCACGCCCCTACTACTCTCTGAGTAAAGAAACTACCTCTGACATCTGTCCTATATCTATCACCCCTCAACTTAAAGCTATGTCCCCTCGTGTTTGCCATCTCCATCCGAGGAAAAAGACTCTCACTATCCACCCTATCTAACCCTCTGATTATCTTATATGTCTCTATTAAGTCACCGCTCCTCCCCCTTCTCTCCAACGAAAACAACCTCAAGTCCCTCAGCCTTTCCTCGTAAGACCTTCCTTCCATACCAGGCAACATCCTAGTAAATCTCCTCTGCACCCTTTCCAAAGCTTCCACATCCTTCCTATAATGCGGTGACCAGAACTGCACGCAATACTCCAGGTGCGGCCGCACCAGAGTTTTGTACAGCTGCAGCATGACCTCGTGGCTCCGAAACTCGATCCCCCTACTAATAAAAGCTAACACACCATATGCCTTCTTAACAGCCCTATTAACCTGGGTGGCAACTTTCAGGGATTTATGTACCTGGACACCAAGATCTCTCTGCTCATCTACACTACCAAGAATCTTCCCATTAGCCCAGTACTCTGCATTCCTGTTACTCCTTCCGAAGTGAATCACCTCACACTTTTCCGCATTAAACTCCATTTGCCATCTCTCAGCCCAGCTCTGCAGCCTATCTATGTCCCTCTGTCACCTACAACATCCTTCGGCACTATCCACAACTCCACCGACCTTCGGGAGGAACACGGAGATACAGTATAATCTAAACTATACTATTCTGAGGGAAGTTCAAGAACAGAGGGACCTAGGGGTACATATTTACAAATCCTTGAAGGTGGCAGGACAAGTTGATAAGGCAGTTTAAAAAGCATATGGAATTCTTGGCTTTGTAAATAGGGACATTGAATATGAAAGCAAGGAAGTCATGCTACACTTAATACAAATCACTGATTAGGCCTCAGCTGGAGTATGGTGTACAATTCTGGGCACCACATTTTAGAAAAGATATCAAGGCATTGGGCAGGGGAACAGGTTTATTGGGATGATATCGGGATGAGTGACTTCAGTTATATGGAGCAACTGAAGAAGTTGGGATTGTTCTCCTTGGAGCAGGGAAGGTTAAGAGAAGATTTAATACAGTGATTCTCATTCTTTTTCATTTTTTTTTTTTATTCAGAGATGTGGGCGCCGCTGGCTAGGCCAGCATTTATTGCCCATCCTTAATTGCCCTTGAGAAGGTGGTGGTGAGCTGCCTTCTTGAACCGCTGCAGTCCATTTGGGGTAGGTATACCCACAGTGCTGTTAGGAAGGGAGTTCCAGGATTTTGACCCAGCGACAGTGAAGGAACGGCGATATAGTTCCAAGTCAGGATGGTATGTGACTTGGAGGGGAACTTGCAGGTGGTGGTGTTCCCATGCATTTGCTGCCCTTGTCCTTCTAGTTGGTAGAGGTCACGGGTTTGGAAGGTGCTGTCTAAGGAGCCTTGGTGCATTGCTGCACTGCATCTTGTAGATGGTACACACTGCTGCCACTGTGCGTCGGTGGTGGAGGGAGTTAATGTTTGAGATTGGGGTGCCAATCAAGCGGGCTGCTTTGTCCTGGATGGTGTCGCGCTTCTGGAGTATCGTTGGAGCTGCTCCCATCCAGGCAAGTGGAGAGTATTGCATCACACTCCATGACTTGTGCCTTGTAGATGGTGGACAGGCTTTGGGAAGTCAGGTGAATTACTCGCCTCAGGATTCCTAGCCTCTGACCTGCTCTTGTAGCCACGGTATTTATATGGTTACTCCAGTTCAGTTTCTGGTCAATGGTAGTCCCTCGGATGTTGATAATGGGGGATTCAGCAATGGTAATGCCATTGAATGTCAAGGGGAGATGGTTAGATTCTCCCTTGTTGGAGATGGTCATTGCCTGGCACTTGTGTGGCGCAAATGTTACTTGCCACTTATCAGCCCAAGCCTGGATATTATCCAGGTCTTGCTGCATTTCAACACGGACTGCTTCAGTATCTGAGGAGTCACGAATGGTGCTGAACATTGTGCAATCATCAGCGAACATCCCCACTTCTGACCTCCTGACTGAAGACAGGTCATTGATTAAGAAGCTGAAGATGGTTGGGCCTAGGACAGTACCCTGAGGAACTCCTGCAGTGATGTCCTGGAGCTCAGATGATTGACGTCCAACAACCACAACCATCTTCCTTTGCGCTAGGTATGACTCCAGCCAGCGGAGTGTTTTCCCCGATTTCCATTGACCTCAGGTTTGCTAGGGCTCCTTGATGCCATACTCGGTCAAATGCTGCCATGATGCCAAGGGCAGTCACTCTCACCTCACTCTCATTTTTTTTTCATTGAAGGACCCCTTTTCAAATAGAATAGGCATCATACCTCACCAATTGTCTCCCTATCAGTTACCCTCACCTGATTTGCCTGCCTTTCAGACCATTTGCCGGGGCGTTGCCACTGTCGCATGCAAACAACTATTTGGAGCCACAGAGGCTCCCCTAGTGCTCCCTGCAGGCTACTGCTCTCTCCATGCAATTAACAAGGATAGACAGGTTCTGCAGTTAGAAGCAGAGACACCCATCTCACTGGCAGTAAATACCTGTATTCTTAAAAGCATGATTATAACAATCATTACAAGAAGCACTTTCATATTATGAGCATTATACGGTATTATGTTGGGGTGGGCGGTCTGTGATTACGAATCCATTTGAAAAACAGGATCTTCTACCAGTGAGTCAATGCGATTTCAGAAAAGGTTGTGGTACAGTTAACGTAGTATTTGCTGCATGTTAGCTCCAGGAGAAATACCAAGAACAGAACTGCAACTTGTACTCAACATTTGTTGATCTGACTAAAGCCTTTGACATTGTTAGTCCTGAGGGCCTATGGAAGATAATGGCAAAATTTAGTTCTCCAGAAAAAAATCATTATGGTATGGCAATTCCACGATGGCATGCTTACTCATGTCCTGGTCGGTGGAGAATCTTCTGGCACCTTCCCAGTCACAAATAGGGTGAAACAAGGCTGTGTGTTGGTTCCTACCCTGTTCAGCATGATCACTGCCATGCTTTCTGAAGCATCCTGTGTTAGCAAAAGTGGCATCCACATTCGATATTGCACAGACAGCAAAGTCCTCCATTTGAGGAGATTATAAGCCAAAACCAAAGTGCATGATCATGTGGTACATGACTTTCTTTTCACTGATGACTGTGCCCAAATACCTGCTCAAAACAAGAAATGCAACACAGCATGGACCGCTTCTCGTCTGTATATGATAACTTTGGTCTCACCACCAGCAAAAGACTGAAGTCATGTACCAACCTGCCCCACAAAATCAGTATGTGAAGCCAACTAGTACAGTCAATGGTCAAAGGATTGAAGCAGTTGACAAGCTTACCTACCTCGACAGCAACCAAGTCAACACTAGAATAGCTAAGGCCAGCGGTGCCTTTGGCAGGCTATGAAAAATTGTCTAGGAGCAAACAGGAATTAATCTAACAAAAGCGGACATATACAGAGACTGTTCTTCCCACTCTCTTGTATGCTTGTGAGACGTGGATAGTTTATTCCAGGCACGCAAACAAGCTACACCACTTTCACATGACCGACTTGCAGAGACTACTCAAGATCAGATGATAAGACAAAGTTCCTAATACTGAGATTGTCTCCCTGACCAACATACCTAGCATCCACGCTCTGCTGAAGAACTTTCAGATAAGATGGGCAGGACATGTTGCCAGAATGCCTGATAAGCGCTTATCAAAAAAAGCCCTTCTATGGCGAGCTAATTGAAAGGAAATATTCACTTGGAGGCCAGTAAAAGCGATTCAAGGACACCTGAAGATCACACTGAAGAGTTTCAACATCACCCCGAGACATGGGAGAACCTCACACAGGAGCACTCTATGGGGCACAGTTTCTTCAGCAAATGCGCCACCTCCTATCAACAGTACAGAGTCATGCTGGTCAACAGGAAACGTGAGCTTCACAATCCAGAGGTGCAAGCACTTCTTCTGCACCAACAATACGTGTGTGTCCAACATGCCACAGATCTTTTCATGCTCAAACTGGACTAATTAGTCAGCTTTGGGCACATTTCACATGAAACTTCATTCAATTAATTCTAGCTGATGTCTTGGTCTTCAACTAAGAAGGGCGAACACTCTTGACCACGGTGCCCTAGGCGGTCACCCACCTGTAAGGCTGGCCCTGTGTCGTGGACTCCCTGAAAGATCCGTGCACTCCTACTCTCCCTGGTCCACAAACAATGCTGTCGAAGCATGTATCCTTTTCACAAAGCTATCTTTGCCTCTCTTTAGCTGCTAGGTTTTCCGATGCCCAGGAAATCTGCTGGTCAAGGTAAACCTGAAAGATAGGTGAAATTTGAGGTACGCAGGCAGCCTCATTGTAATATTTAAATGGCAACCCGCCTCCTGGGAACAGTTAGGGGTTCCCTGCCCCCATCCCACTCCATTAAACCTGGAAATGGGCAAGTTGGGATTGGGTTTTTAAATTTTGACAATCTCATCTGACCCCCAACCCACCCATCTTTAGGGTTTAAAATTATCGCCATTGAGTCTATACCCATCATAGAGACTGGCAGATCAAAGAGCATAAAGTACATTCAGAGTTAAGCAGCAATTTCTGGAGAGGCAGTTAATCTAGAATAGTAGCAGCAGGTTGAACCAATGGACGGAAATCAGGAGGTCAAGAACTGGATGCCGATGATACCTGGGTTAATACAAACACCGCTAATTAATAAAATCAGCCAATTATTACATTCTTTGCTAATTCCATTCAACAGTTCATTGACATGAAATGTACCTTCAAAACGGCATTTTTTAAATGCATAGTCATCTTGGTGCTGTTCACAATTATCAACACAAAATTGGCATATTAATCATGTAATAAACCTGGTCAGTAATTCATCAAGGTAGTTATCATATTAAATTGGCTAACTGGTTGAATGCAAGTGCAAAAGACAACCATATTCTCAAAAGAAATAACTAAGAGATGCAAACTGTCTCCAAGCGGAAGAACGGTAAAATTGAAATGGAGGTGCAAAAGTATTGTACCCAACAGAGAAAAGAAAGGGAAGAACTTAGAAAAAATCTAAAATGTTCAAAGGTTACATCCCTAAAATGTAAAAAAGATGGAATAATTGAAGATGAATGAAAAAATGAACTAATTAAGGATTATCTTCTAGGACCTAAACTGGTTCATCTTATCAGTTTCCATTTTGATAATTTTTGCTGAATGAGGCCCGTGCCAAGTGTTTGGAATATCAGATCAGGCCGACCGCTTAAATAAGTTTGACATCTCTGCTCCAGGGCATGATCGTAACCATCACGCTCCAAGTCATCTGATCAGCACATTGCTTCCAGCATTGCAGCATACCTTAATTGGGATGTTGGATTAGCTATAGGTGCAAAGAATAACCACTGCCTCCCACACGCCCCCCCCCACCACCCCGCAAAAATGGCAATTTTGACAAGATAGCAAGATTATTCCACAAATCTGATAAAGTTGTTGTAATATTAGTCACTGGAACAACCATACAAAAAAGTTGCTTATATTTTTCTCCGACTGCAATTGCAACACTACTTCTAACTGCAGAAACTGGGGATCTTCCTTAGACTATTACTACACGAAACAAAGGTCTTGTATTCGACTTGAGTTTTACACTTGAAAATGTCCGTTCCAGTACTGTGCATCAATTCAATTTGCAACTCACACTGGGGAGAAGAAAAATAACATGCAAGTTTTATATTAACTTTGAATAATAAGAGCAAATAGAATAGGAAGCCTTACTGTCAAAAAATGAAAATTAATCGGAGAGAAATTCTCTTTGCAAGATGAAAAAATTTAACCATTTGCATTTTATAGCAGTTTTAACACAGAAACATGTCCTAAGGTGCTTCGTTGAGGTCAAAATTTTAAAAAGCAAATGTTTTTGAAAATTAAATTTAACAATTGGAAGTTTTATTTTCGAAACTGATTTAAGTTTTTTTTAAAAAGGCTGTTGGATAGCTGAGCAATTGACGACAGAAGAATTTTTCATTTCTGAAAGCCAACTGTAGCCGATCAACACGGCACTGAAAGGTCTGCTATTCACTGTAGAATTTACTGTGCCCCCAAGGGCTAGTGCTGGTACTGCTCAGTTAGGATGACTGAAGCATTCCTGGCAGACAATAAAAAGAAAAATGGTCATAGTCCCACAACCCCGGACAGCCCGCTTCTACCTCCTTCCCAAAATCCACAAACGGGACTGTCCCGGCAGACCCATTGTGTCAGCCTGGCTCCTGCCCCACTGAACTTATTTCTTCCTATCTTGACACTATCTTTTCTCCGCTGGTCCAGTCTCTTCCACCTACATCCTTGACTCTTCTGACGCCCTACGTCATTTTGACAATTTCCAGTTTCCTGGTCCCAACCGCCTCCTCTTCACTATGGACGTCCAATCGCTCTACACCTCCATCCCCCACCAGGATGGTTTGAGGGCTCTCCGCTTCTTCTGGAACAGAGGCCAACCAGTCCCCATCCACCAACACGCTCCTCCG